>NC_053446.1:37844298-37948310 GCF_007990345.1 Gossypium hirsutum | reverse complement strand
ACTTAAATCGAATCACTTAGCATATTATTTGCATTTTTTTGCATCCATCTCACATCATATTATTACAGCATACAAGATCACATTTAAATGATAATTTGTATAGCAACCACATACTCATTAAGGCATACATCACGTTACATATATACATTTTAAGATAATTTTGCACTTGAGGTTATGAAACATAAAAGTGGGCTCTATCACCACACATCAGATACGTGGATCTCCAACACACCAAATGACTCATAGAGTCAAACATATCCCAAAAGTAAAGCATAAAACTAACACTCTCCAACACACCAAACATGTCCCGTTGAATGGAGCTTAGCTCACATTTCCTTATCTCTCCAACATGTCCTAGGGCCTCAACGCCCAAATCACAAAACACATATAAGTGAGTACTTACAATCCTATGGCATGTCAATTATATTCAACTGTCTCATAAGGTCACAAGGCCAAAATATCCACAATACAGAACTTTAATTATTGATTTAATGTATATCGTCTCTGTTCATATTCATCCATTCACATCACAAACCTGAACAAAATGCATGCTTATCGAATTCACATTTAATTTCATTTAAAGTACCACAATAATGCTATTGAGTCATCACATGTCCAACCACAAATGAGTAAATTAAAATTAGATTATCACATTGTAACACCCATTACCCGTATTCGACGCCGGAATAGGGTACGAAGCATTACTAGAACACATACACTTGTAACGTATTATACCGAGTTGTAAAAATTCATCCAAATTAAAACTTTCAGATTATTATCTTTGAGTTGCTAAATAGGGCTTACGAGGTCCAATACATAATCATTCAACCAAGTCTTATAGCTTTCACCATTTGTTCATCTTATTTAATTCACAATTCTCATTTTCACAATTCAAGTCAATTTCTCAATCCAGTGTACATTTTAGTACTACAATAATTCTTTTAATTCAAATCATTTTATTAGCAATTTCTATATAATTCATGTACAATTCAATATTAGTAAGTTCAATACTAATATATATTTACCATTTAACTCAACGTTTATCAATTATACCATTCATTAACACATTTATGAAATTCTCAATTTTGCAATGAAAATATCACTTAGCTTAAATAACAACATCAATTCAACTCATTATCCCCTTTTTCGTCATTTTTCACTTTAAATATGAACTTACTATTTCATTACCTATCCACACCCGTTTCCTATGCATATCACACAAGACATAAACATATCATTTATTCATATATCAAACTTACCAACATATGTTAATTCATAAACCATTCATGACATTACTTCATGCCAAATCTGTTGGATCGCTGGCACCCCTACGGCGCAGCGAAAAAATTAAATAATCGGCGACCCTAACCACGGATCCATGTGTGAGGAACGAATCGGGGTGAAAAGGGTTACAAAATTACCTAATGCTGTTCTGGGTAGACAGCAACTTGTCAACAATGTGTAGTCTGATCTACAGTCGAACTAAGCCGCAATCTATCGAGACTCTGACCTCTACGTGATCCACCCAGTTGACTACGAACGGAAGAAATCCCCAAAATAGTTTTGAGAGTGAATTTTCTTTGACGGCTCATTATGTGTACAACAACCTTGTACATAATGTGTTGGAAATCGAATTAAATTAATTCTATAATTAATTTAATTCAAGTGACACCTAAAAACAATACCAACTATAGTTTAGTCCGTTCATTTTAACTATAGGGTGTGACCCTGTAGGTTCTTGTAACGTTAGCAGTAATACTAGAACGATTCCAATGTTACAAACAATGAGTGGCATCTAGCAATGCATCATTGCTACCTAAGTCACAAGAGATCATGATTCGACAGAACCTTTTATGATTAACCTTTTATACAATAATCCTTAAGTCCTTTATCTCTGGATTGGACACAAGTCATGGAATAGTCACACTTGTATAGTCCATTCCATGTTCCTTGATATTTTAAGCAGACTACGATATACAAATAAGTATGACATCTCATATCAACTTATTTGAGCATGGCCATGCATTTCTAGTCTCACTTAACCAAGTGGCCTAAGATATTACTCCCATTATGTAGGAGGGAATTATTCTATATCGACCAACCATATCCCTCTACATCGATTGTGGTATATCCAACACCAGCCTTTATAGAACAACCGGTTACGGTGTACGTTTGACTGTATCAAAATATACTACTCACGATGTTGGGATTATGATGATCTTAAGTCTGAGGATCATATACATATTAATCACTATGAGTAATGTCGTGACAATTACATAATAATCCAAGAAACATACTCATAATGGGTCAGTCCAATATGTTGTTCTCTAACACACATATTCATGCATCGATTCTGATATTCCATACCAATAATAACTCTTTATCATCAATCAACTACATGTTAGTCTTAATGTATTATTGTTGTCCTATCCAACAATAATACTTGACTAAGGATCTTTTAAGAATAATCATATTATTCTTAGGACATTATTAGAAAACAGTTTATTTATACACACAGAAAAGAAACTGAAATAATAATGGTAATGCCTTATATTAATAAACATGATAAATCAAGTATGTTATTACAACCATCTCATGATTGATCTTTGGGCATACTCTAACAAAATCATATTCCAAATATACCATATACACATACTATGAAACTTTATTTCCCCACATGAGCTTAAACCATGCCAAATAATGCGCAAATATAAGCATCATTTCTATTTCATCATCTATCAATTATAATTGAGCATATGACCAATTATACACAAATCATTCATATATTTCCCAATTTTCCTCCTCCTCCTCTCCATTCCACATCCTTAATGTGTATAACACACTTAAACAACATTAACTATAATTTTACTATTCACTTACATGTATATTCAAAGCTGTTTATCCGAGTCAGAGTCACTAAATTATTTTTATCCAGAGCTACAGAGCTCCAAATTAAAATCTGTTAATTTTCACTAAAACTAGACTCACCTATCTTCTTACCATAAAATTTTTAGAATTTTTGGTTCATCCAAATAGTACATTTTATTCTTTAAAATTTTCCCTATTTTGCAGTCTGATAGTTCCGAAAACTATTCACTAAAAATGAATTATCTCATTGTACAGAATTCAGATGATGTTTCATTTATTTTCTTTGAAAATAGACTCATTAAAGATTCTAATAATATAAATTATAACTTATAATTATTTTTTTAAAAATTTTAACAATTTTCCAAATTCAGGACAGGGGATTCCAAACTCATTCTGACTCTATCTAACTAAACTTAAAATATCTCAAAATATATAACTCTTTTGCTTGCTCTGTTTCTTTTATGTGAAAATAGACTCATTCAGTTTCAATTTCATATATTATTTAGCCTCTAATTCAATTTCCACCATTTTTGGTGATTTTTCAAAGTCACACAACTGTTGCTGTCTAAACTGTTTTGTTGCTAAATATACTCTTTCATAATTTCACTTTTTCACTTTCAATCACAATTCAATTCAAAATTCACTTTTCCATTTCTAAGTCGATATTCAATTCAATTCCGCACCTATATTCATTATTCAATTACACTTAGTCAATTTTCTGATGAACACTTCAGAATAATAACAGATCCTCGGTGGATTCAGCACATAGCAACCACCTTATTAATCAATAATGTTCGGTGGAATCAGCACATAGCAACCACCTTACTAATCAATGATGTTCGGTTCATATAGTAGCTTGCACATAGTACTACACATGTGACCATTACCATCCGATACACGTAGTAGCCCGCACATAGTACTACACACGTGATCGAAACTATCCAGTATGCATAGTAGCCTGCACATAGTACTACACATGTTACGTATCATTTCGGTACACGTAGTAGCCTACACATAGTACTACACACGTGACCATCACTTTCACTTTTACATAGTGGCCTACACACAGTTCGTGCCACACATGTGATCATTTCTGTCACTTCATTCGTATCCCTTTTTATTCCAAACGTTTATTCGGGAATTTTTCACTTTTTCTCACTTTTCTTTTTATCAATCAATTTCAATTTCTCGTATTTTTTGATTTATAACAATACATTTAACTTATTTAACACTCACATTCATCAAAACAGTCCTTGACTCAAACTTTTGCAAAATTACGATTTTACCCCTAAACTTTTGCATATTTACACTTTTTCTCAAAGCTCGGAAATTAAACTTCATCTCTTATTCTTATGTTTTATGACATGTGGAGCATTTTTCCCTTCTATGGCAACATCAAATTCCCACTCTAACACTTATGAACATTAGGTATTTTTACCGATTATGTCGTTTCACTCGTTTTCACTTAAAATCGCTTAACAAAAGTTGTTTAACATAATTTCTAGCTTCATATCCTATCGTAAAACATCAAAATAAACATATTTCACCTATGGGTATTTTTCCAAATATAAACCGTAGGTTAAATTATTGCTAGAATAAGCTAAATCAAGTTACTGAGACTCCAAAAACGTAAAGAACATTAAAAACGGGGCTTAAAATCACTTACTATGGAGCTTGGAAGCTTGAAAAACCTAACTATGGCTTCTAACCTTGTAAAATTTGGCCATGGGGTTGAAGATGATGAAATTTTGGCCTATTTTGTCTTTTTAATTCATTTTAATTACCAAATTACGAAAATGCCCTTAACTTAAAAAATATTCTATTTCACTTATCTCATGTCAATTTTTGTCCACCAACTTGACCAATGGTCTAATTACCATATAAGGACCTCCAATTTAAAATTTTATAACAATTGGACACCTCTAACATGTAAAACTCAACTTTTGTAGTTTTTACAATTTCGTCCTTTTGACTAAATTGAGTGCCCAAACGTCAAAATTTTCAAACGAAATTTTCATGAAATCATTTTGTGAAATCATAGACCACAAAAATATAATAAAAATGAATTTTATCCTCGTCAAATTTGTGGTCCCGAAACTACTGTTGCAGCTATGCCCAAAATCGGGCTGTTACAAACATACAGAACCTGTTACATTAGCATTACATTCCATAATTCAACAAATACGTACTTACCAGTTTTTGCACACTTTCACTACAAAAATTTATATTTCTAATACAACATCATCACTATTTTTTGGCATATTTAATACACCCACAACAAAATACAATTCACAATAGTCATCACACATATCTCATATCTCAATATCGCATCATAATAATCAATACACAACTATTCACATAATCACATAATTTGTAACGATCTAAGAGTCAAAGGTGTCGGGAAATGTACTTATGGGATTGCGTTTTTGTAAATCGGGTGAATATTTTTTTCGTTAGATATGTTTTTAGAGTTGCATTAAGAGAGAATTGAATGATAGTTAGATAATTTTGTGCAGTAAGGCTATAATTAAAGGACTTATTAATTAAATAAACCATTATTTAAATGCGTTTTATTAGTGGGTGAGTATGAGAATAATATATATGATATATTATTGATAATCATAATATGTGAGGGAAATTAATAAAACAAAGGAAAATGTTAATAAAGGCATATTAAATAAAAATAAAGAAAAGAATGTTAGTGGGGGAAGGGGATGTTTTTCTTCTTTCTTTGCTGCTACCGAAAACCATTAAAGGCTTGGGGAAAAGCTTCGCTATTTTTTTGTTGCTATCATTGAATGCATGTAAGTATTTCTCAAAGGGATTTTCATTTTAATTATATTTTTGAGTTGGAAGTAGATTAATTTAGCTAATCCATATGCTACAATGTAAAATCTTTGGAAGTAGTGGAAAATGCCATGTATAAAGTTTAAGTTTTCTTTGGATTTAATGGTGAACGTTTATGCATGGATTCATTATAGAAATTTTTTTTAAGGAAAATCTCATAAATTGTAAGTTAGTGATGTATTGAATAATTAGATTGAGCTTGATGTTGTTATTAGGAGAATATTTGGCATGCAAGAGGTATTTTCTTTATATGTTTGTGAGCTGGAAAAAAATTAAATGAAGAAGGGATGTTAATTTCAATTGTCAATTTGGTGTAATTGTATGATGAGTTTAAATGGAATTGACTGTTAGGGATGTAGCTACTGTTAAATTCCAAATGGCATGGTATTAAGTGATAATTTCTAGAGTATAAGGACCGCTTGGGAATTATATAGATATGTAAATAAATATATTTGGGGGGATGAGGAAATTATTATAAACATTGGGTGGACTAGTTATATATTGTGGCAATGATTAAGTTGATTGAATACCAAATGTCAATGGTTAATTGTGTAACTATGATTATTGAGAAATTGATTGAATTAAATTAATACTTTTAGATTGAGAAATGAGAGATTCCATTTCCAATCGTGGAAAAGAGAAAGTTACTAAAAAATTGTCTACAAGCGTAATTCCAGTAAGTTCATAGTCTTAAACTTAATCTTTTATCTATTTATTTGACTATTAGTAGATGTTAATTGAATACTTGATGTACAATATTTTGTCTGTATTTGAATGAAGATGATATTTAATTAACGAGGAAATTGTGGAATGTATTAGTATCAAATTGTCGGTTAAACCAACTAGAGCTGGGCTCACATTTAGTATCGTCGGTTTATCTGACTAGCGCTAGGTGCAGTGTCCGTCAATTTATCCAACCAGTGTTGGGCACACAATTGTCGGTCTAACCGACTAGTGCTGGGCGCAAACATCGTTGGTTTATCCAACTAGAGATGGGCTCATATTTAAAATTGATGGTTTATTCGACCAGCGCTGGGCACAAACTTTTTATGGTTTTCTATTAGGCACCAGGTGCCATGTAACGAATGTATCATACGACAAAGTTGTATAAGCTATCGAAAAGGGTTGGTTGTGAGTATTATAATTGATGAATTATATTTTTAAAGTATTGGAGTAAAATCAAATACTTTGATTAGACTTATGGTTATTAAATAGGTGAATCCTACTAAATGTGGATTGGTTTCCATGTTTGCATGTTAGATATAGTGGACTTAGACTCAGCATCCTACAAGAATCTCGTACTCAACATTGGTGATGTTTTCTTTTGTGTTTTGGCATGTAGCTATGGTGTGAATATGTCCTAGAAGTTGAATCTTTTGAATATATGATTTATAGGTTTTGTGTATATAAATATATGTTCATGTGGCATGTTTTGGCGATGGTTGGATTACTTGTGTGTATGTTTCATATGATATATTCAATGAATTTAGCTATTCTGAGAATGATTAGCTTAAGTTATGCATTGATCATATTCAATTATTTGAATGTTTGGAATTTTTTTATGGTACTTATGAATGGTATATTGGTTGTTGTTTGATTGACGAATGCTTCAGCAGCATTTATGGATCTAATGAATCGTACTTTTCAACTATATCTTGATCAGTTCGTAGTTGTTTTCATTGATGATATTCTAATTTATTCGAAGTCAGAAGTTGGACATGAACACCACTTACAAATTGTGTTACAAGTATTGTGAAAGCAGCAGTTGTTTGGGAAATTCAGCAAATGTTAGATCTGGTTAACTGAAGTGGTATTCTTTGGACACGTGATATCAACTGATGGAATTGGAATGGGTCTAAAAAAGATCAAAGCGATTGTTCAGTAGAAAGTACCGAAGAATGTATCAGAAATTTATAGTTTCGTTAGTTTAGCTAGTTATTATCGAAGATTTGTGAATGGATTCTCAAAAATAGCTATGCCAATAATGAAGCTTCTTTGAAAAATATGCAGTTTGTTTGGAATGAGAAATGTCAAGAGAGTTTTGTTAAGTTAAAACAGCTGTTGACAAAGGCACCAGTTTTAGCTCTATCTGAGTCAGGAAAGGAATTTGTGGTTTATAGTGATGCCTCACTAAGTGGATTAGCCTTCATTCTAATGCAAGAAGGAAAAGTGATTGCATATGCGGCTCAACAGTTGAATATTCATGAACGTAATTACTCGATGCATGATTTAGAATTAGTTGTTGTAGTCTTTACTTTGAAATTTTGAAGACATTACCTATATGGTGAGAAGTGTCGTTTATACACTGATCATAAAAGTCTTAAATATCTCCTAACACAAAAAGAGTTGAATTTAAGACAACGTCGTTGGGTTGAACTCTTAAAGGATTATGATTGTTTGATTGATTATCACCCTGGAAAAGCTAACGTTGTAGCTGTGCACTGAGTAGAAAGGCAATTTGCGAATTACAAGCCATGTTTGCTCGAATCAGTATAAATAATTATGGTAGCTTGTTTGCAAAGCTAGAAGTCAAACCAGTGTTGTTTAATCATATTAGAACTGCTCAATTAGTCGATGCAAAGATGATGAAAATTAGAGAAATGATTTAAGGTGGCTCGATTGAGAACTTAAGTATTGATGATCGTGATTGTCTGAGGTTTCAAAAATGAATTTGTGTCCTTAGTAATACAGAATTAAAGGAGGTATTACTTTGAGAAGCTCATGATAGTCTTTTTGCTATGCACCAGAGTAGAACAAAAAAGTATCATAACTTGTAGGAATTGTATTGGTGGATGAAAAAAGAAATAGTTAAATTTGTAAGCAAATGTCTAACAAGTCAACGACTGAAAGCAGAGAATCAAGTTCTTATTGGACTTATTCAGTCCATATTGATCCCTGAGTGGAAATAGGGATGCATAACAATGGATTTTGTAACTGGGTTACCATTATCTTTAAGTAAGAAAAATGCAGTATGGGTGATAGTGGATTGATTTACCAAGTTAGCTCACTTTATTGCAGTAAGAACAGATTGGTCACTTCAAAAGTTAGCTGAAGTTTACATCCATGAGATTGTCAGATTACACGGCGTACCTGTATCCATCATATTTGATAGAGATCCTCGGTTCACTTCCAGATTTTGGAAGCAATTTCATGATTCTCTTAGTACAAGACTCAACTTTAGTACGACTTTTCACCCACAAACGGATGGATAATCAGAACAGGTCATACAAATATTGGAAGATACATTTAGAGCTTGCGTAATTGATTTTGAGTTAGGTTGGGAGCATTATTTCCCCTTGGCAGAATCCACTTATAGTAATAGTTTTCAAACAAGCATTTAGATGGCTCCATACGAAGCTTTATACGTCCATCGATATCGAACACCAGTTTGTTAGTCTGAGTTGTGTGAGAAGAAAGTAGTTGGGATTGACTTGATACAAGAAACAAAGTATATGGTCAAGATAATTCAAGCTAGATTAAAATCAGCTTTCTATAGACAGAAAGCGTATACAGATTTGAAATGTCATGACATTGAATACTTAATGGGTGATAAGGTCATTTTACGAGTGTCCTCGTGGAAGAAAGTATTACATTTTGAAGGAAAAGGGAAATTGATTCATCATTTCATAGGTCCATATGAGATCACTGAAGGAGTCAGACCTGTGGCGTATCGATTAACATTACGAGTAGAATTACAGAAAATACATAATGTTTTCCACATGTCGATGCTCAGAAGATATCAGTCGGATCCGTCTCATGTTTTATCGGTAGAAGAGATTGAAATTTAACCTGATCTAACATATGAAGAAGAATCGGTTGATATTTTAGATCGTGAGGTGAAAGAGTTGTGTAACAAGCGAGTCCCATTACTGAAAATTCTTTGGTGTAGCCATAATGTCGAAGAAGTGACGTAGGAGTCAGAAGAAACGATAAGGTCTAAATATCCACACCACTTTTCAGGTAAAATTCGGGGATGAAATTTCTTAAGCGAGGGAGATTTGTATCAACCTGGGAGTCAGGGATGTTGGGAAAAATAGTTCCGGGATTCCGTTTCCATAAATCAAGTGAATAATTTATTTTCATTAGATATGTTTTTAAGAGTTGCATTTGGATAGAATTGAATGATAGTTAGATAATTTTGTGTAGTAAGGGTGTAATTAAATGTAGGGGACTAAATCAAATAAATGATAAAAGTAAGAATTAATACTAAATTTATAAAGAGGATAAATATCAAAGGACATATTAATTAAATAAACCATTATTTAAATGCATTTTATTAGTGGGTGAGTATGAGAATAATATATATGATATATTATTGATAATCATAATATGTGAGGGAAACTAATAAAACAAAGGAAAATGTTAAGAAAGGGATATTAAATAAAAATAAAGAAAAGAATGATAGTGGGGGAAGGGGATGTTTTCTTCTTTCTTTGTTGCTGTTGAAAACCATTGAAGGCTTGGGGAAAGGCTTTCCTATTTTTTTGTTACTATCCTTGAATGCAAGTAACTATTTCTCAAATGGATTTTTATTTTGACTATATTTTTGAGTTGGGAATAAATTAATTTAGCTAATCCATATGCTACAATGTAAAATCTTTGGAAGTAGTGGAAAATGTCATATATAAAGTTTAAGTTTTATTTGGATTTAATGGTAAACGTTTATGCATGGATTCATTATAGAAAATTTGTTAAGGAAAATCTCATAAACTATAAGTTAGTGATGTATTGAATAATTGGATTGAGCTTGATGTTGTTGGGAGATTTTTTGGCATGCAAGGGTTGTTTTCTTAGTATGTTTGTGAGCAAGAAAAAATAATTAAATAAAGAAGGGATGTTAATTTCAATTGTCCTTTTGGTGTAATTGTATGATGAGTTTAAATGGAATTGACAGTTAGGGATGTAGCTAAATTCCAAATGGCATGGTATTAAGTGATAATTTCAAGAGTATAAAGGCCGCTTGGGAATTATATAGATATGTATTTAAATATATTCAGGGGAATGAGGAAATTATTATAAACATTGGATAGACTAGTTATATTTTGTGGCAAGGATCAAGTTGATTGAATACCAAATGTTAATGGTTAAATGTGTAACTATGATTATTGAGAAATTAATTGAATTAAATTAATATTTTTAGATTGAGAAACAAGAGATTCCATTGTCAATCTTGGAAAAGAGAAAGTTACTGAATAATTATCTACAAGCGCAATTCTGGTAAGTTTATAGTCTTAAACTTAATCTTTTATCTATTTATTTGACTAATTTTAGATGTTAATTAAATACTTGATGTAAAATATTTTGTCTTTATTTGAATGAAGATGATATTTAATGAACGAGGAAATTGTGGAATGTATTAGTATCAAATTGTTGGTTACACCAACTAGATTTTGGTGCACATTTAATATTGTCAGGTTATTCTACTAGCGATGGGCGCAATGTTCGTTAGTTTATCTGACTGGCACTGGGCACACAATTGTCGGTCTAACCGACTAGCGCTAGGCGTAAACATCATTGGTTTATCCAACTAGAGCTAGGCTCATATTTAAAATTGTCGGTTTATCCGACCAGCGCTGGGCGCAAACTCTTTTGCAGTTTATCCGCTAGGCACCATGTGCCATGTAATCAATGAATCATACGGCAAAGTTGTATGAGCTATCAAAAAGGGTTGGTTATAAGTATTATAATTGACGAATTATATTTTTAAGATTATGGTGTAAACTGAAATGCTTTGATTATGCTTATGGTTATTAAATAGGTGAATCCTACTAAAAGTGGATTGGTTTCCATGTTTGCATGTTAGATATAGTAGACTCGGACTCAGCATCTTACAAGAATCCCGTACTCAACATTGGTGATGTTTTCTTTTGTGTTTCAGCATGTACCTAGGGTGTGAATATGTCCTTGAAGTTGAATCTTTTGAATATATGATATATAGTATTGTGTATATATATATGTTCATGTGGCATGTTTTGGTGATGGTTGGATTACTTGTGTACATGTTTCATATGATAAATTCAATGAAGTTAGCTATTTTGGGAATGATTAAGTTAAGTTATGCAATGATCATATTCATTTATTTGAATGTTTGGACTTTATTTGAGGTACATATGAATGGTATATTGGTTATTGTTGGATGAGTTAAATGTGGTGTCAACGAAGGCACATTGGTTAGGCATTTAAGATGTTTGTTTTGATATGTTTTTGAGCAAGTTTTATTATGTTTTGATGTTGCTTAAGGTTCCTTTAAAGTGTGCTTAGATAAGTTGAACATTTGTGCTTATAATTGTTTTGAAAGGGCTTGTTTTTAGGTGAATTTTGTCCACACGGGCATGTGTCTTAGTCGTGTGTCCCCTAGTGGTTCCTTTGCATACAAGTCAAGGAGTTACACGGCCTAGCACACGAGCGTGTGGGGCAAGTTTGAGGGTTACACAGCCTGGCACAAGGGCATGTGACACTACTCAAAGAGTTACACGGGTAAGGACACGGGCTGGGACATGGTCGTGTGTCTCTAGTTTTAAGGTTACACAGCCTGAGACACGAGCGTGTGTGTCAACTGTGTGAAACACATAGTCTGGCCCTTTAGTCAAAATTTTGTAACTTTTTCGTAACTTTCTAAATGATTTCAAATTGGTCTCGAATTGTTTCTAAGGTATTTTTAGGGCCTCAAAGGCTCGATTTAGGGACGATATGAATGTGAATGATTGAGTTATAACATGTTTGTAATTATGTGTGAAATGTATGCTTAAATATTCCAATTGGACGGTAATGCTCTATAACCCTAATCTGACAACTGATACTAGTTAGGGGTGTTACATAATTTACCAAAATAAAATAAGGGAAATAGAAATCTTACACTCCAAACTAAGGATAAGGCTTTTGGCTATTCCTAAGCTCTCAATTAAGCTATGAATCGTGTCTACAAGTAGTGATTCCAAACACTCATCGATTACACTTTCGCCGAAAAGTCAAAAGCTTAAACTAGCTTTTCCTTACCTTTATCTCTACTCGTAGAAGGTCCTATTAATTCCAAAGCTTCAACAAAGTACAACAAAATCAACATTCAGCCAAAGACTCACATCAAATAATCTAAAAACAAAAGCCTAAGCTAGGTTCTCTTTTGACCTAAACCTTCGACATAGAAAACTTAAAATTTGCATAATTCAGTCTATACTTAATCTTTTAATCTAAAACGAATTACATTCATCTTATAATTCACCTATGACTAATTCCAACCTTTAAACTACACAAAAACACCCAATACATGGTATCAACTTTTTCGACATGTTTATGGCAATTTTAATGAAAATTCAATAAAACTGAAGAATTCTTTAACGAAACTTCAATGTAAGTTTAGAAACCTTCTAATTACATTAAAACTAATTGAAAAACATTTTAAAACCACAATTTTATCCAAAATCCCAAAATCCACCATTAACAACCCAATTTTCGACTTGTATTCAAAATATACGATTTAATGGCTAATAATTCAGTTTTAAAGACTAATTAACATTAAAAACTAATTAGAAGTTAAACCATGACCTTAGACGATGAAACACCCAGTTTTTTTTATCGAAAACCTGAAAAACTCGAAAGGTGGACAATGGAGAAATCAATGGTGTTCTTGAGTGTTTTTCTTGGTTTCTATGGAGGTTTATAGCTTAAAAGATGATAGAAATTGAAATGAGTTAGGATTTGGAAATCAAAATCGTATGGGAGAGTTGGGAGAACAAAGGGACGACACAAACAATTGATGGAGAAGAATAACTTGAAAATAAAACAAAGATGGGGGTTTTTAGGTTGAATTTTAAAAATTGGTAAAACTGCAACATAAATGCTCACAATTTTGAGTCTGTCTCAAATTAGTCCTTTTTCTTAGATTAAAGATATTTAAATCTCCTTTTCAGAAATTGATTTAAATATCATTACCGATAATCCATGTCACAAAATTCTAAATACTCTAATGCTAAACTTCCTAAAATACCCCTAAAACTGTTATAGACCTTGTTAACCGGGACCGACAGACCTAGGGGACTAATCACAAAAACCTCCCTAGCAATACTCTCGATAGAAATACCCATATTCACAGAAATAGTGTTAGCTATGTGTAGAACGAATATATATCAGAGAAAAATATGGAATAGTATGAATAAAAAACGTACCAGCTAGAATGTTAGCATTGCTTCTGTCTTTGTGGCGTCTTGCCGCATACACAGAAGTAGGTTGTTGTGCCTTAGTCTGAACCGCACCTCTACCTGGTACTTTCTAACCTCTGCTAGAACCATAACCACCCCTGGCCGCACCACGGCCCCTAGGTGGCTACTCTGTTTCCCTAGGCGGCTGAACCAGACCCAAAGCTAGATCCCGTGTAGAGGCTTGCACTTGATCGGATCGAAATGGACAATCCCTAATGTGGTGCTCCATTGACCCACATCGTACATAGGCTCTGAAACTCCTCTAGCAATAGCCCAGATGGTATCTACCACATTCGCTACAGATCTGATTCTCAGTCGGTTTAGTTGGTGCCTCAGACGTTGGAGGCCCATTAAATCAAGCCCGCTTCTTAAGGAGTTGAACATAACTAGAGGGACCTGAATCCCTCTTAAGCTTGCTCTGACTCTTTTTCTAATCTCTCTTCTCACACTCAAGGCGCTACACCACCTTGGCTATCTTTTTCTTGTTAACCAAGGCCAAAAAAAGTTGTTCCCATTGAGCAGCTATCAGAACCTTTAGATCATACCTTAATCTTTCCTCAAACTGAACGGTCTTATTGTAATCAATCGAGACTAGTGCTCAAGCATACCTGCTCAACCTCAGAAACTCAGCCTCATACTCAGCCACAGTCCTCTCACCCTAGACTATGCTCATAAACTCGCGTCTACGATCCTCCATATAACTCGCCCCCACATACTTACCTTGGAAGGTGTTCCTGAAGAACTCAAAGTAATCTGCTCGAGTTGGGTGCCCTACTCAACTGTCAACCACCACTTGTATGCCTCATCTTAGAGCAGAGATACTACAACCCTCAATTTCTTTGTAGGAGTGCAGTCAATACCATTCATAATATGCTCAGTGGCCTCTAACCAGTACTCAGCCACTGTTGGGGTGACTCTAGTGATACCCTTAAACAGCTTAGCACCATTTAATCAGAGTCATTCAGTAATAGGCCCTAGACCCATTGATCCAAAATAGGTCCCAACAACCCTCTCTAAAACATGCAACATAGCTTAGGACAGTGCGTCATCCCCAGCTATCGAAGTTTGAGACCTAGTCTTAGTAGTAGAAGTACCAATAGTCTCGCTGGTGTCCAAATTGGGCATTGTAACCCCTAAAATCAGGCCTAGAAGCTCTACCCAATCTAAGCGATTACATGGGCCTTGAAGATGGCCAAAATGATTTTTAACAGAAAATCCACTTACCTTTTGAAAACATTTGATTTTGTAAAACATCTTATAATTTTTGTTTTAAAGTTATGTGTTCCTTTATAATTAAAAATTATGTAAAATGTAAATTAGTTTTTAAAACCCATATTTGCAGTGACCAATAATCACTGAAACATTTCTTTGATCGATTAGAAATCACATCAAAATAGTTCATGCATAATACCTTATAAAATGAAAATAGTGTCCCTTACTACAGTTCATGGTATAAATTTTAAAGTCCCAAAATCATTCAAACAAACCCAATTTAGAGTCTATAATAAAAGTCCAAAGGAACTTCAAAAAGTCCATAAAAACACCAAACCTTTTCCAAAATCTTTAACCATGAAAACATATTATACCAAGAGCCCCTTCGAAGATCCAAATTTGAGCCTTAAGTACGAGGATTACCTGAGACACACGAATACCATGGGTGAGTTTAAAAGGCTCAGTGTGAGATAAAATCAAACACTTCTTTTAAAACATAACACGCCAAAATATCACAAGGCATTTTCCACAGAATTCACATATTATCTCATTTATTTCATCAAACAAGGAATGATTATGAACAATGAACAAATATAGGATTTCCTACCCATCTCCGCTACACACCAATATCGAATTCCCTGAAACTCGTCCATCCAATAACACACTAGTTTGTGGACAAGCCACCACATAGATACCGATGAACGATCACATAGCACATCACGGATAAACCACCACATAGATACCAATGAACGGTTATATAGCACATCATGGGTAAACCACCACATAATTGCCAATAACGGCCACATAATTCCAGTTAAACTGCCACATAGCTTCCTCTTTTTACAATCCCACCCCATGCATGTGATATGGCCATTTAAACACATATGTTTCACTTTTCACATTTTTCACATATTCAAGCTCATAACTTATATTTACCGATTTTTACACATTTGCATGTATCATGCTCATGTTTTCACATATCACACAGTTTTCACTTTAGCATGATTTAATATACTTATCTATATTAAAACCTAGATTTTAACATACACATACACATATATCACATGATTAGATCATCACATATCAATCTAGCCATAAATCACATAACATAAAGTTGAGATAAACATTACAAACATCACATATCACAAATCATGGATTTTCACAACACTTAATAGTTTAGATCAATTACTAGGTTTCCTCTTCGATTGAGTTTTTCAACTTCACACGAGTATGTAAGGTACACACACATTAATTAATTAAATAAAATTTTAATTAAATAGTAATATTAAACTTCAATTAAAACAAGAGTTGTTAAATCACACACCATAATGTATATCTAAACTGTTTGCTCTTTTGTAAAAGTTACGTTTAGGTCTAGTCTTGATCGTAAATCTAAACACACGATTAATCCATTTTAGTCATGATATATTCGAACAACATGGCTTTTATTACGAGATTTAATGTGAAAATCTCACCAATACTTACCCTCATTTCAAATGCTTAGATCCGTTACTCTCGAGATGTTCGTTATTGATTTCTTGGAGGATTGTTAATTGGTCCTTCATGTTAACAAAAGATTGTATTAGTACTAATGGTTTTTGAAATAATAAAAATAAAATATGAATTATTTAGGCCCTATACCATTCAGCCATGTCACAAAATTTTAAGACGAACTATTTTCAATCCCAAACTCCACTTACACTTGTTTCGTTACGAGATGATCGAAGGAACGAAAATAGAGTGAAATTGATGGTTAGATAATCTAAAATAATCAAATAAAAGAAAAGAAAATATGTGTTTTAGTCACTAGGGTAATTTCCAAGAGAAAGAGAAAAAAATGAAGAAATCAGTTACCAGTGGCGACGGTGACGGTGGTTCGGTGGCTGCGACGGCAGTGATGGCTCGGTGGTGGTTCAGCTACGGGGGTAGGTGTGATTTTTCGATGGTGGTGGTTCGGTCACTTTTAATTGAAAGAAAGGAGAAAAAGAAGGAATAGAAAAAATCGATAGAGGAGGAGACTCGCAGTGGTTGCAGCAGTGGACATGGTGGAAGAGGGGAGGGGAAACCGAGGGGAAAAGTGAGGGAATGTTAGTTGAGGATGGTGGTGAGGTGGTGGTGTAAATAAACTCACGATGGTGGAAAGAAATGGGTGGTGGTTGTGGTGGCCAAAAAAGCACAAAAAAGAGGGGAAAGAAAATGAAAAAGATGAAGATTATGGAGCAAATGGGGGTGATGGACGGCACAAGGGGTGGTGTAGCTTAGTCAACCATGGCCAGGTTAAATGTACCACAAGCTTATGGCAAGAGAAGAGCTTTTGGCAAGAGAGTGAGACAATGAGGGAAAAGGGGGATGTGTTCCATTTTAAAAAGGCAAGTTTGACTTGCTAATGGAGGAAACGAATCCTCCCTATATGGTAACATAGGTGGACAGAAAGTCTAGCTAGCACATGCAAAAAATGTGAAACTATTAAATAAAAAATATGCGCATAAAGGGATTCGAACTAGAGACCTAAAAGATAGCTAAGGAGCTTCCTACCACTAAGCTACAACACTTCCTTGTTTTCAATAATGTGCGAATAATTCTAAGACATAATAGCTAGCAAATTCAACCAGTTCACTAAATTAAATTAATTAAGAAAATGGGATGTGACAGGGATATTGCCCATAGAGGATGACTCTGCTTGAGCTCCTCCTCAGTGCCAACAGTGCCCACGAGAACCACGTCCACGACTACGGTGCAACTCATATCTCAACCTATCTATATCATAGTCTTTAACTAAAGCAAACAAGTTTAATCACTATTGTGTTTTCTAAATAAACAATAAAGCTAAAGCAGAAGTACTTACAGGTACGGCATTGAAGACTCGGTCTTTCATGAATTCAATTTTTAGAATTAATCAAATAAATATTTTACTCCCAAAACACTTTTCTTAAAAATAGGATCCCAGAAAACACAACCTGAGTTTTGTAACCTGACTCTGATACCAATAAATGTAACACTCCAAATCCGGCCTAGATGTTACGACCAAATCTGGAGAGTTACAATAACCATCTTCGAAAGTCTAACATAAATTATTGGAAACTCAACGATTGGAAATCATTTAAATAATTAAACCAACATGGAATTCCAAACTTATAAAAAATAATCTGAAATAATATATGTGATAGCATAAATTCTTATAAAACGGTAAAATAACTAGATTAAAGATGACCGAGCTCCTGCCCTGCCTAAGTCTGTGGGTTACCTGTAATTCAAGCAAACAAACTAAATGAGTTTATGAACTCAGCTTGCAACCTTAAAATTCAATTAAGAGAAAGTGCCAGATAGGTATTAAGGTTTACAGTATTCAAATAGTTAACAAGTCGGGTCCAGAAACAAAAACATGATATATCAGATACAGATACAAATCATATTAGATACAAATGTAGATTTGCTACCCCAATCCTCTACACACCATCTCTATCCATCCCTACACACCAAGTAGGGTATCAAGTACCCATCCATCCCTACACACCACATAGTGACTGTATGTCATGTTCAGAACGGGGCAGACTAGTTGCCAGATCAGGTGTGATGAATCACCAAAATTGGATATATATATATATCTAGCTTAGCCATTAGAGTCGGCAGATAATTAAACTACTCACACTTTCTCCTTTATCACAATTCCCACTCCAATGTAGATGCAATTTAATAGATACCAGATATGTGTATACAGTAATGCAATTTCAGATCATACTCATGTAATGCGAGTCACACTTACTTATCTAGTTTCATATCAATATGTAGGTACAAATAACAAATTATTCAGTAGCAGATCATCAAATAATGGATTTCATTGCCTAATACAGGTCATACGGACCCTATAGTATGCCTACATTCAGTTCGAACGACATATACAACCCTAGAAAAAATTTCTAGTTTTTGTCCCACACGCCCATTCACATGGTCTGGGTGGTTGGCCTGTGTGGTCTACACGGCCTAGCACATACCCGTGTAGTTCATCACAGTGCCTCACACGGTCTATCACACGGCCTGACACATGGTCGTGTAACCCAAGTCAGAAAGTTGAACGGTCTGGCACATGGCCTGACACACGCCCGTGTGACTCAAGTCAAAGAGATAAACGATTTAGACACACGTCTGTGTCCTTCGCCCATATGGCTTACAATCAAAACAGTACCTCACATAGCCTGGACACATGCCAATGTCGCACGCCCATGTGAGCCAAGACAGAGAGTTACACGACCTGGCACACAGTCATGTGTCTCACACGGTCTACCACACGACCTGGCATACAGCTGTGTTACGTCGACAACAATGGATTTTACCTTTCGCTGATTGCAGAATACTCAATTTTCATTACACACTTGGTACGGTTTTGATGTGGAAGCAACAAAGATGTTCCTGAAACCTAAAAAGACAATCAATTGTCCAATTAAACTATTTAAGCGAACTAAAATGCTAATTTTACACTAAACCAAACTACATCAAAAACTTCGACGTAACTCCCAAAACGCAATTAACGCTTACCGAAGAATAACAGAAACTGCTCGAACCTTATGTCGTGGGAAGAATGTTAGGCATCTCTCGATTTTCCCCTAAAATTTGGCATAACCACAACATAAGGACAGGTTAACAGATTAAACACCAACTTGAAAGCTTGAAGAAAACCTCCAAACCCACAACAAACGAAATAGCAAAAGAGTGGAAAGAAAAAAAATAGAATCTCACCTTTGAAAACTAAAATCGACCAATAGAGCGATACAATTTAGCAATTCACACCACAGTAAGACAGAACAAAATATCACAAAAACGAAAAGCAAAAAGAAAAGAGGGAAGAACGATAGTAAAGAAAAAAAAGTTCAAGAGAAAACATAAGAGAAAAAAATTTAGGAAAAATATCTAACTCATTAAAAGTAAAAACTAAGTGCAAAAATATTCAACCATCGCTTACGCAGAGACTTGAACACAAGACCAAAGAGTATACAGAAGCTTAACCATTGAACCAACAAACTTATTCTTGATTCAAGTTTTCATAAAATTAAATTTAAGTCAAGAGTTCAAGGATAAAGATTTGACAAAACAAATAACAAATTTTTTCTAGAAATGCGACTTGAACCCCTAATCTCAAACACACGGTTAAGGCTTTAGACCTTAGAAACGGATACTTAATTATTGACAGAATTTAACAAATAGAAGTTTAATTTTTTGGTGCATTATAGACCCAATACATGAGGCTCAAAACCCTTCATAATATATGAGAAGGGCAAAAATCCTAGTATCATTAACTAAGGTGTGCCGCCCATCCCTACTCTACTTAGAGTAAGAGTCTGTTTTCTATTAATATAATTTATTTATTTAGGCCTTATTCAACCAGAATTCTTCTATCTCTCTTTATAAATAGATGACATCAGTTGACCTAATACACACACTTCTTGATTAGTAAGTTATTGTTATTTTATCAAAAAATAGTGGTAATATATTTACTTAAAGTAAACTTTATTTTCTAGGAATTACGATTTTTATAAATTTCTATTAAAAGAGGTACTTTCCTACTTAAATTAATAAATATCATTCCTTGTTCCATGTTTGGTTCGTGTTGCTCGATCTCACACTTAACGCAATTCGTGGTACAAGAATAGTGGAGAAGACCCTTTGGTTGAAAGTCAATATCGCAATATCGTCTCGAATCTATCTCGCAAAGCACATGTACATTTTGGTAAAAATTTTATTGTTATAAATATCACAAACCGAATTAGTTTTGAAATTTTTTTGAATTTCCACTATAACTGTAAATCATTTTCTTAACCAGATTTTTCTAAAAATAAGGATAGTGAGGAGCATATAAAAATGACGTTAAAGGCGAAGAAGAATGACAATAATTTTTTTCTAATACCTTGTATATGGGTTTGAGATCCATTAGCTAAAGTAAAAAAAGTAAATAAAATGTGAAGTAAAGGTAAAGAAAAGAGTTTGGTTACTAGAAATATAATCAGAAGCACCGGGTCAAATATCCAAGGCTCATTCCAAGAAGATTGAGTTAGACCAACAAAACAATGATAGACGATTTTTGTCTCAAAGCTCGATACTAGATACTCACCATAATCTAATCCGAACAACATAACAAATTTGGCAACCTGAGTATTAGCAGTTGGAAGAGAAAGAAACCCCTTGAACTTGGGCTACATGTGTAGTCGACCTATTCTTGCGAAAGGGTTTCTCGTGTAAAGCCCAACAAGTGTCATGTATGTGACCACTTTTGCCACAATAAGTGCAATGAGACTTATACCTTTTTCCTCATTTTTTTTATTCTCACCTTGTGGGTCTATTTTCTGAGCTATTAATACAACGGATTTTTCCTCTAATTAAATCTAATTTGAAGACATGCGTAATAGTCAAGCCATCACCTCATCAAAAGTAGGAATGGTTGGGATGGAAAGAATTTAATCTCTCATTGGAGATAAGTCTATTCGCAACCTAGTTAATGAAAGCACCATAATAAAATTATATTTGCTTTTCATGATCTGCAATATTCTAAGTAAGAAGCATAAAGACACAGAATTCATCCTTTACAGATTTAACCTAACCAAAATAACTAGTCATGTCTTGTTGATTTTACTGTACATAGACAAGAACATAAACAACTTTGTAGATGTACTGAATATCATTTGTATATAAGGCAAGTCTTAATCCAAACTTTGTAACAATTTTTGCAAGATTGAAACAAAGTAACTTTGGCTCGAGCGAAAGCCACAACAAACTACATAATTAGGCATCAAGTTTAGCTCAAGGATCTTTACTCAGTTCATCAGCATCACTAATTTCCTTTTCGAGATGGTCTTTATAACCTTGTCCCATTCACCACAAATAAAAAAAGCAGCCTTCAAAACATAATTACTACTGTCTTGAAGTTTGATAGTAGTTGAAAGTTTTCAAGAGAGTATTCGATAAAACTGTTCTGATTTTATTAAGTAAAAAACTGAATTTAAATAGAAAAAAAACTCATAACCTAATTGGGAAAATAATACCCTTATTCTAGTAAACTACTAAAAGATAAAAAAATATTCCTAAAAAATCCCAATTGATTATTCTAAGATTTATCTACCTAAATAACTTAAAAAATGTCCCTAAAATATATGGGGCTTCATGTATTTCAACACCCTCCTTCAAGTTGGTGCATATTTCAACACCCTCCTTCAAGTTGGTGCATATTTATCAATCATACCAAACTTGCTTACAAGAAAATCAAAGCTTGTCTTGAAGAGCCATTTGGTGAGTATGTCAGCAATCTGTTTTTTTTTTTGAAGGAACAAATGGCATGCATACTTGACCTTCTTCAATATTCTCCTTGATAAAGTGTCTATCAATCTCAACATGTTTAGTTATGTCATTCTGGATTGGGTTGTAAGCAATGCTAATAGTAGCTTTGCTATCACAGTACAAATTCATTGGTGAGGTTATTGGTTTCCTCAGCTATTTCGTAATTCTTTTTAACCATATCATTTCACAAATTCCTTGAGCCATTGATCTAAACTCAGCCTTTACACTACTTCTTACTACAACACTTTTTCTTTTGCTTCACTAAGCCCAAAGGTTTCCCAAAAAAATGTATAGTATCTTGATGTAGACCTTCTATTTGTTACTGAACCTACCTAGTCTGTATTTGTATAAGCTTCAATTCCTCTTTGTTCAAATTTCTTGAAGAATAAGCCTTTATCAGGTGAACTTTTCAAGTATCGCAGAATCTGAAACACTGCGTCTTAATGTTCCTTCATTAGGGAGTGCTTAAATTGACTCACTAAGCTTACTACAAAAGCTATGTCTCGCCTTGTATCTAATAAGTAGATTGTAACACCCCTAACCCATATCCATCACCGAAATGGGTTACGAAGCATTACTGGAGTTTACGATTCAAAACTATCAAAAAATTTAAAACATCTAATTCACAACATCATTCATAAAAAAATCAATCAATGACATACATATTGTCCCTTATATGAGCCCTCGAGACCCTAAAAACACATTAGAAACGAGTCAAGACCAAATCAGAAACATATAGAATTTTAGGAAAAAAGATGAAAATTTCAAACTACAGGGGTCACACAGCCGTGTGACTCATAGGATTGAGACACACGCCCGTGTCTCAGGCCGTATGGGAATTCAAAGAATGGACACACAGCCGTGTCCCAACCTATGTCCGTGCCCATGTAACTCTCTAACTTGGGTCACACGGCCAAACCAAACGCCCGTGTGCCAGGATGTGTACCCTTCGAAATGGTCTCACACGCCTGTGTTCTAGGCCGTCTAACTGCCTGAGTTGCAATCCTTTGTAAGCTACAGGGGACACACGCCCTTGTCTTTCGCCGTGTGGATGAAATATAGGCCATTTCCAAACCATTTTCTCACCCAAGCATGCACACACCTACAACCATTTTCCACGTATAATCAAGCATTCAAAATGCACCAAACCAAGCATCAACAAGCTAAACCAATAAGGTATTTGATCATACAACCAATGTACCCAAAAGGCACCTCAATCACAATAACCAACATCTATTATACAATTGCATAATTTAGGCATAAACCAACCAACTTGTAACCAAATTTATGCCAAAACTTACCACTAAGTTCACATATAAAGTCACACTCAAAATACCAAATTGGCCATTTAACATCTATCATCACTAAACACTTGCACCATTAGCCATATATGTCAACTACATCCCATATACTAAATGACCATATCTAGGCATATTAAAGAACATCTCATGGTATGCATTTTTAGTTACCATTCCAACTTCCATCATTTAATCACCATAAACACCAAAATATCAACCATTAATAAGCCACATATACGTGCCAACATAACAACTATTTCATCACCCGAAACACCATGATTACAAGCCAACACAAATGGCTATATTATAAAAAAAACACCTAATCATGTCATTATAACCATGACTTAGAAACATCTAAATCTACCAATTTAGCGGATGAATAGTGTGATAGATCTCTGACAAGCTTACAACTCACTATAAAACATGGAAAATAACACAAAGTAAGCATGAATGCTTAGTAAGTTCGTATAATGTAAAACTTAACTTACCATTTCATTACATAACATTTAAATTTAGCATGGCATAATCCAACCAAAGCTTGGCCAAACCCTAAGCATCCATACTAAACAATTTAGCATGCATAATATAAATCATAGGCACAATAACATGGATAGCCATTAATCTCAACATGTATCATTGGAGTTTGTCACCCATTTCAACTTACATAATTTCCATGTATCACCATATCAAAGAAATTCATATATGAACATGTCTCAATTCATATCGTTCTCTTATCATTTCCTTTTCTGAATAAAGCCCATTGAACTGTTTAGAATACCGTTGGATACCTAGGATAGCTCACAGAAAGTGTGCTAACATATAATCGTAGTCCGTCTATTCCTTTTCATATATGCTCACGCGAGCTGTGAAAATGAGTCTGCTCACACGAGCTGTGGGTCGGAATGCAACTACATGATGTTGCTCACACAAGTTGTGAGTATCTGCAACACATTCTGGACCTCATCCATCGGTGGGACATTCAAGACCAGCACCCGAAACATGTAAACCCTAATGACATGTCATTCGTATCCTACGAATTCCTAAGGTTCAAATGGGGCTCAGTACTAGACGTAACATCATTGGATATGCAACAATTAATTACATGGCAGTCCATAACACATATATATTTATTTCAAATAAAAGCATATAAATACCATTTAATTACATGCACTTACCTCGACAAAAAAACGTAGATACTAAGTTAATTAATTCGAAACTTTATCTTTACCCCGATCTAAAATCGTACGAGGTTTATCTTGATCTAAATGAATAAATTTAATTCAATAATTATTCTATTCAATTCAATCCAAATTTATATTTTATAAAAATTATATTTTTCCCCTATAAGTTTGATTTCATTACAATTCAGTCCCTCTCTCATAAAATGAAAATTCATGCAATTTCCCATTAACCCACTATAGCCGGAATTCATATAAGTCCTTAGCAAGCCATACATTTCATTTTTTTTCACAATTTCACCATGAATATTTTCTATTTTTTAATTTAATCCCTAATTGACAAATTCATCAAAAATCCCTTAACAAAAGTTGTTTATCTAACAACAACTATCCATTTTCTTCCATCAAACATTAAAAACCATATATATTCATTCATGGTAAAACCCTAACCTTTTAACGGTTTTGTAAATTAGTCCCTGGGCTAGCTAGATTAATATGCGACTCTAAAAACATAGAAATCATTAAAAACGGGATAAAAAATACTCACATGCAAGAAATAAGGATGGCTGAATGTTCAAGCTTCCATGGTTTCTTTTCCTTCAATTTTCGATGGTGTTTAACAAATTAAAGAAGATGATACATTATTTCTTTTGTTTTAATTTACTTACTAACTAATTTACTAATTTAACCTTAACATATAACCTTTAAACTTTTATAACTAATGTCCATATTTGTCCACTCAATATAAAAATGATAAAATTACCATTTAAACCCCTTAACTAATTAATTTCATAGTCATTTGATACCTTTAACTTATAGAACTCAAGTTTTGCACCTTATGTGATTTGTTCCTTTTCATCAAATTAAGCATGCAAACGGTAAAATTTCTTAACGAAATTTTTATACAATAATACTAACATGTTGTAGACATTAAAACAATAATAAAATAAATATATTTTTTGCATCAGATTTGTGATCCTGAAGCCACTGTTTTGATTTCACTAAAAACGAGCTGTTACAGCTCTCCCCTTAAAGGAATTTTCATCCCCGAAAATCTTACAAGAAAAGAGGTCTGAATATTGTTTTCTCATAGCTTCCTTTGGTTCCCAAGTAGTCTCCTCGATACTGTGACATTACCAAAGAACCTTTTCTAAAGCTATGATCTTATTTCTCAATTCTTTAACCTCTCGAGCTCGATGTACGACATATCAAGCTGAATCTCAACATCTGCTGGTGAGATAATGTGTGAAAGGTTTGATTGGTATGGTCGTAACATTGAAACATGAAACACATTATGAAATTTTTCCAACTCCGACAGCAAAGCTAATCGATAAGCTACTGGCCCAATAAATCGCAAACTTAGCTTTCTTTTACGACCAATACAAAGGACTTTCTTCCAGGGCAATACTTTCAAGAACACTTTATCGCCTACTTGAATTTCAATGTCTTTACGTTTTAAATCTGCATATGATTTCTGTTGATCTGAAGTTGCTTTGAAACTATCTCGGATTACTTTTACTTTTTCTTCAGTCTCTCGAATCAAATCAACCCTGTGAATCTTTTTCTCACTAAGCTCAATCCAATACAATGGAGTTGGACATTTACAACTATACAGTGTTTCATACGATGCCATCTTTATGCTCAACTGATAATTGTTATTGTATGCGAACTCAACTAATGGTAAATATTTCTCTCAGTTGCCTTCAAATTCTAACACACAACAATGAAGCATATCTTCGAGTATCTGAATAACTCACTCAGATTGACCATCGGTCTGTGGATGAAATGCAGTGCTAAAATGCAAACGCGTACCTAAAGCCTATTGTAACTTGCTCCAGAATCGTGATGTAAACCGCATATCTCTATCTAAAATAATAGAAACTGGCACCCCATGCAATCTGTCAATCTCAGCAACATAAAGCTTAGTTAATCTCTCAAGAGAATAATCTGGATGTACTGGAAGAAGATGTACAGACTTTGTCAAGTGATCCACAACTACCCAAATTGCATCTTTCTTTCTTAGAGACAGGGGCAAACTCGATACAAATTCCATTGTAACTCGCTTTTATTTCCATTCTGGTGTCATCACTGGCTATAATAAACAAGAAGGTACCTGATGTTCATCTTTAACTTGCTGTCATAATAAACATCTCCATACAAAATCAGAAATCTCCCATTTCATTCCCGACCACCAGTACATATGTTTCAAATCAATGTACATCTTATTGCTTCCAAGATAAATAGACAAACTACCACTATGAGCTTCATGCAAAATCTTTCGAATAAGCTCTGAATTCTTCAGTACACAAAGTTTACCTCTAAAAAGTAAACAATCATCGAATCCAATTTGAAATTCTGAATCAAAAGTTAACTCACTCTGTTTCCGTTTAGCTAGCAACACGTCATCACATTTTTGAGCCTCGCAGATATGTTGTAAAAACATCAGTCTAGCTTTCAACTCTGGTAAAATTGAACCATCATTAGGTAATGTCATTTTCGTATTCGTTACTCGCAAAGCAAATAAAGACTTTCTACTCAGAACATCAACAACTACCTTTGCTTTACCCAGATGATAATCAATAATCAAATCATAGTCTTTCAATAGCTCGAGCCACCTGCGCTGCCTAAGGTTCAAATCTTTCTGCGACATTAAATACTTTAAGCTTTAATGATCTGTAAAGATGTGACACTTTTTATTGTACAAATGATGTTGCCAAATCGTCAACGCAAACACAATAGCTGCCAGTTCTAAATCATGTGTTGGATAGTTCTTTTCATGCGGCTTTAACTGTCTAGACGCATAAGCTATCACTTTTTCTTCTTGCATCAAAAAACAGCCTAAACCATTTAAAGATACATCACTGAAAATCACAAATTCTTTACTTGATCCAGGCTGAACTAGTACTGGTGCCTCGGTCAAAAGTTCTTTCAACTGATTGAAACTTTGCTGACATTTCTTAGACCATTCAAATTTCATATCTTTTTATAGTAGTCTCGTCATCGGTGTAGCAATCATCAAAAATCCATTGACAAACCTTTTGTAATAACTATCTAATCCCAAAAAACTTCTAACTTCAGACACGTTTCTCAGAGCTTTCCAATCAAAAACAGCTAGAATTTTGCTTGGATCAACCTGATGCCTTCAGTTGATACAATATGTCCTAGAAAATTGCCTTCTCGGAGCCAAAATTCACATTTACTAAATTTGGCAAACAATTACTTTTCACGCAGGGTTTGCAATACAATTCTCAAATGTTCAGCATGCTCAGACTCATTTTGAGAGTAAATCAAAATATCATTGATGAATACCACAACAAATCAGTCTAAAGACAGTCTGAAAATTATGTTCATCAAATCCATAAATACTGCAAGTGCATTAGTTAAACCAAATGACATCACAAGAAATTCATAATGTCCATACCTGGTACTGAACGTAGTTTTTAGTAGATCAAAATTTTTAACTCACAACTGATAGTAGCCAGAACGAATATCAATCTTCGAAAATACTATTGCACCTTTCAGCTAATCAAATAGATCGTCAATTCACGGAAATGGATACTTATTCTTGATCGTAACTTTGTTGAGCTGACGGTAGTCAAAACATAATCTCATTGATCTATCCTTTTTCTTAACAAACAAAACAGGTGTACCCCAAGGTGAAAAATTGGGTCGAGCAAAACCCTTATCTATCAACTCTTGCAATTGCGCTTTCAACTCAGCAGAAGCTATTCTGTAAGGTGCTATAGATATCAATGATGTTTCCGATAATAACTTAATAGAAAACTCAACCCCTCTAATCAGTGGTAATCCAGGTAACTGGAATGACAAAAATGTGCAAGTGTACACAATCGCAACAACTAATAAAGTGACAAGTAAATGTCGAGTTATCGTACCCACAGGGACTGTAAAAAGGAACATTTATGAAATTAATGTTAAAACACTTTGGTGATGGAAAATATTTTGGTTTAAAGATGATTAAAAACAAAGGGTTAAAAACTAAGTAAAAAATTTAAAAATAAAAATGTTCTAATGCACGATTTCAAATAAGGTTTAATCAAGATATTATAATTGTGTTGGATTAATTACATTCCTTTAACTTAGAATTATTAAACTTATGTTTATACTGCTACGAACAAATTCACGACAACTTAGTAATTTGCTAACTACTGTCCATACATGTTAATCCCTACCAATTTGACTAAATGTTTCTTAATAAAGACATGTTAATCCCTACCAATTTGATTTTAATCCCTTATTCAAAATTAAACTACAATCATTAAGCTTAACTGATGTCTTCATATGTTGAACAGAGCAATTTCTCTCCACTAATGTAGGTAACATTGGAACTTTGAATCCATAGGTCTTTAACAAGGTTGTCAGGTGGCTAGGCTTAGGGGTAGGTAAAAGATAGATAATTTTAGGTTTTAAAAAAACCCTAAACTCAGCTTGTATCAGACCTTTCGAAATAATTACCTTCAATACATCAGCTTTTCTTTCTTTTTCACATGCTCTTTAGTGCAATTCACTTCAAGTACATATGTTTTTTTTTCGAGTATTTTACTGTAGGTACTACAATTTTTAGAGCATTTCATACTTCTTTGCAACTCCCCCAAACTTATTTTCAAAGGATACTCTAAATAGTACTGAGTCTAGTGTTTGGGACCTTTTTAAGATAATTAAGAAAAGTGATGGCTAACTTTGTAAGGGTTCAAATAAAATTAGGCCATAAAGTCTCAAAGTTGGGTTTCAAAGGATAAAAATTTCATCATGGTGGGCTTGAAAGGCTCAAACGGCCTAAACAACAGTTTCCTAAATCATTTTCAACGTTCTATGCTTCCTAGGATTTCGCCTCAAGAAACTACTAAGTCAATTCTAAAGACTTAAACTTTCATGCATGCTTAACTTTCCTAAAGAACTAAAATTTTATGGTTTGATTTGCATGCTTTATTAGAAATACATTTCATGTCATTATTAAGCTAACATAACAATTTATTGAAATAATCAAACTTTATTCATACTTAAATTTAGCATACTTAACAAAATTTAAATTTATTGAACAAAAATATATCATATTCATAATTAAGAGAAAAATTTTATTCTGAGTGGAAATAATTTCAATTTTCAGTCCCCCCAACTTAAAATGAACAATGTCCTCATTGTTTAAAGTGAATAGAAACTATACACCAGGTAGGATTCCAGAAAAGAGGAGGTAAGTCAATTTGACTGCTTAAGTACCAAGCTCTTCCTAGATCCAATCCTAGACATGTATATACCTATTGCCACACTTTAGACTTTACTACTTGTCCATATTTACTTTTAATTCCCATCTCTTCTTTTATTGTGCAGAAATTAAAAAATTCCTAATTAATCCTAATTCTAAGCTGAGTTGATAAAAATTAATATATAAATTATAAATAATATAATTATATTTTAAAGTTTATCAAACTATTAATAATATTAAAGATATTTATTCTAGATGTTTTTTGAAAATATTCACAAAGAAAGGCACCTAGCTTTTTTTACAAAAAGTGCGACTAAATTTTAAAAATAATTCAATTAAGTCCCTAGACTTAATGAAAATTTAAAATTGACTTGCAAATTAAAACTTGGATCAAAATTGACCCTTTTATTTGAAACTAAAAATTTATTTTTCCATTTAGGGAATAACTTCTTGGAAAATTATGTCAAAATAAATTCCCAGGAAAAATTGAAACATACTTTACCTGAAAATATATCCTAAATCATTTATTCAAAAAAATGAAAAATTAAGTATCCGATAAAATGAACGAGATTTTATCCCGTTCAATTTTAACTCCCCAATAATATTTCAAGCGCTGAGTATTAACTCAGAAATTACCTCCCTTACCTTGGAGTTCAACAACTCCGTATGGATAGACTTGGTGAATCGTAAATGGACCGGACCAACGTGATTTTAGCTTACCTGGAAAGAACTTCAATCTAGAATTGAACAACGAGACTTGTTGGCATGCTTCAAATTCTCGAACTCGAATGTGGTTGTCATGCCATTTCTTGAGTCTTTCTTTAAGTAATTTGGCATTTTCATATGAGAACATTTGGAACTCTTCTAACTCATTGAGTTGGAACATCCATTTCTCTTTCACGAGCTTAAGATCCAAATTAAGCTGATGAAGGGCCCAGTAAGCTTTGTGCTCTAACTCCAATGGTAGATGGCAGGCTTTCCCAAAGACCAACCTATAGGGTGACATCCCTAACGGTGTCTTGTATGATGTTCTGTAAGCCCATAAAGCATCATCTAATCTTGTGGAGCAATCTCGTCGGTTTGGGGAGACTACCTTTTCAAGTATGCCTTTGATCTCCTTATTTGCTAGTTCAGCTTGCCCATTTGTCTGCGGATGGTAAGCTGTTGCAACCTTATGTTTCACTCAATGCTTGTCTAATAACCATTTTAACCACTTGTTCACAAAGTAGGATCCTTCATCACTGATGATAGCTCTTGGGGTTCCAAACCTTGTGAACATATGCTTCTGCAGAAACTGCATCACAACCTTAGCATCATTTGCTGGATATGCCTCAGCCTTGACCCACTTAGACACATAGTCTACTGCTACTAGTATGTACTTGTGACTGCAAGACGGAGGAAAAGGACCAAGAAATTCAATACCCCATACATCGAATAACTCTACCTCAATGATGTTTGTTCGAGGCATCTCATTTCTGTTGGTGACATTTCAAACCCTTTGACATCGATCACATCTCTTCACGTAAGCATATGCATCCTTGAATAGTGTTAGCCAAAATAATCCGACTTGCAATACTTTGGTCACTATCTGTGTACCTCCGAAGTGTCCCCCACTTGGAGCTGAGTAACACTAGTATAAAATCTTCGGTATTTCATCTTCTGCCACGCATCTCCTGATCATCGAATCTGCATACTTTTTAAAAACATATGGCTCTTCCCAGAAATAGTACTTCACATCGTGAAGAAACTTTTTCCTTTGTTGATACGTCTTATCAATCGGCATCAAACCACAAGCTAAATAGTTAGCAATATCAGCAAACCAAGGGGTATTATGGACATGATTTACCTTCAGGATATGTTCGTCTGGAATTGTCTCTTAAATTGGTATAAAAGGAGAATTCCCTTCTTGTGGCTCCAATCTAGACAAGTGATCTGCTACTTGATTTTCGACTTCCTTTCGATCTTGAATTTCTAGATCGAACTCTTGAAGTAGAAGTATCCATCGGATCGGCCTCGGCTTAGCATCTTTCTTCGAAAGTAAATACTTAATTACCGAGTGGTCCGTATAGACAGTCACTTTGGTACCTACCAGATAAGATCAAAACTTGTTGAAAGCAAACACAATAGCAAGTAACTATTTTTCTGTTAGCGTATAATTCAATTAAGCTCCTGTTAGGGTTCGACTTGCGTAGTAGATGAGATGAAAAACTTTGTTCCTTCACTGGCCCAAGATAGCTCCAATTGCGAAGTCACTTGCGTCACACATCAATTCAAATGGCAAATCCCAGTCTGGTGCGACGATTATGGGTGCCGTGACTAATCAAATTTTCAAATCATTGAAGGCTTTTAAGCATTCCTCATCAAACTTGAATATAGAGTCCTTCTCTAATAATTTGCATAAGGGTTTAGTAACTTTGGAGAAGTCCTTGATAAATCTTCGATAAAAATCGGCGTGGCCCAAAACGCTCCTTACACCCTTTACAGATGTTGGAGGTGGGAGTTTCCCAATAACATCTACCTTTGCTTTTTCTATCTTGATCCCATGTTTCGTTATCCGATGCCCTAGAACAACACCTTCTCGTACCATAAAATGACAATTTTCCCAGTTGAGTACGAGATTCGTTTCTCCGCATCGCCTTAGTACCTTAGTTAGATTGGCTAAGCAATCATCGTAAGTATCTCCGAATATTGAAAAATCATACATAAAAACTTCCAAATATTTCTCAACCATGTCAGTAAAAATAAACATCATACATCTTTGAAATGTAGCAGGTGCATTACATAAACCAAATGGCATGCGTCTAAATGCAAACGTACCGTACGGGCAGGTGAATGTCATTTTTTGTTGATCTTCCGATGCTACTGTAATCTAATTATACCCTGAGTATCCATCGAGAAAACAGTAGTAATTTTGTCCTGCGAGTCTATCCAGCATCAAGTCCAAGAACAGCAACGAAAAGTGATCTTTCCTAGTCGCCTTGTTCAGCTTCCGGTAATCGATGCAGATTCTCCATCCCGTAACCATTCTAGTAGGTATCAACTTGTTGTTCTCATTCTCTACGACTATGATACCTCCTGTTTTTGGCACGCACTGGACCGGGCTTACCCATAAACTATCTGAGATGGGATAGATGATACCCTCATCAACCACTTGATGATCTCTTTTTTTACTACGTCCTTCATGATGGGGTTCAGTCTCCGTTGTCCATCGATCGTCCCTTTTTTCCATCTTCTAGGATAATTTTGTGCATGCATACAGATGGACTAACACCGCGAATATCGACTATGGTCCATCCGATGGCCTTCTTGAATAGTTTCAGAACTAAGATAAGTTTCTCTTCCTGGTTAGTGGTCAATTCTGCTGAAACAATCACAGGCAGAGTAGAAGCGTTACCTAAATAAACGTATTTTAAATGAGAAGGTAATACCTTGAGTTCTAATTTAGGTGGCTCCTTGATCGATGCTTTTGGTTGGGAATAGTTCCTCTTTTCTAACTCCAAAGATTCAAAACGGGATTGTGGATTAAATCCCCTTTGATTAGCTTCTAGCAAAGCTAAGTATTCATCCTCCTCTTTATCATTTGGAGGATCCAATGTCAAAATTCTTTCCAGTGGGTCCTCAACACAGTTGAGTTCCTTCTCTACTATTAAATCCTCTAAATCGGGCACTGCAGAGCAATCATCCATTGTGTCAGGAAATCGCATAGACTTAAAGACGTTAAATGTTACCTGATCATCCTGAACACGTATAGTGAGCTCGCCCTTCTGAACATCAATAAGGGTCCTTCCAGTTGCTAGGAACGACCTTCCTAGGATGATTGGTACTTCTTTGTCTGCTTCAAAATCTAGAATTACAAAGTCAACAGGAAAGATAAACTTATCTACACGTACCAAAACGTCCTCGATTTTTCCTTCTGGATGTACTAAGGATCAATCTGCTAGTTGAAGCGTAACTATAGTTGTAACACCCCGAACCCGAGACCGACACCGGAGTCGGACACGAGATGTTAACAAACTTTGAAAAATTTTTCCAGACACTGTCCAGTTTGAATACTAGTCGCTTCAAAAATTATATCTTGAGTTTCACAACTCGAAAATTAGTTTTGTGATTTTTTCCTGAAACTAGACTCATGTCCCCACCTATGTATTTTTTTCTAGAATTTTTGGTCGGGCCAATTAGTACAGTTTATTAGTCAAAGTCTCCCATGTTACAGGGGTCGACTACACTGACCTTTTCCCATTACGACTTGGATATCTCTCTGCACAGAGCTTCAATACTGATGCCGTTTGTTTCTATGGAAACTAGACTCAGAGAGGAGTCCATACATATATGGTATGACCCCTAACTATCTCTGGTCAATTTATAGTGAATTTCCAAAGGCGGAACAGGGAATCCAGAAACTGTTCTGGTCCTGTTCCACAAGAACCCGAATATCTCTTACTGTACTGTTCCTATGATTGTTTCGTTACTTCCATATGAAAGTAGATTCATCAAGGTTCGATTACATAATTTATTCACTATTTAATTCCACTCCTACGAATTCTTGTGATTTTTCCAATCCACACCACTGCTGCTATCAGCTTCTGTTTTCAAAGTAAACCTTACCTAATTTGGGGTTTCATGGACCAACTAGGGCCTTGTCATACATAAGCCCACATATGATCATACTTAGCCATTCCAGTGGCTGATCATTTGCTCAACACTTCCATTCCAACTATAGTTACATCATGAAACCATCTATACATTCATAAACACGAATGGTCTAATGCCATACTCCACTTCTACAAGCCATTTTCGCATGGCGTACACTTATACATTTCATAAAGTACTCAAAAGACAACAATGGGTAGTCCTATACATGCCATATCAAAATTCAACCAAAATAGTACCCAAAAGAGCCTTTGATAGTGTGGGCGACTTCGACTTCAAGATCCCGAGTCCGATAGCTGGAGAACCAAAAATCTATAAAACAGAGGAGCAATGTAACGAGTAAGCAATTTATGCTTAGTAAGTTTTGAGCAAGGAATTCCAGCATACACAAAGAATAGCACACATTTAGCTAAACGGGATATTTCATAATACGCAATTTACCGATATCAAACTTGCTTCACAACATTAACAACCCTTATGTACATACACAATAAACTAACTTAGCCGAAGGCCGGTAGCTCGTTTATCAACTGAGCGAACATTTATTTGTAAGGGCTCGATTAAATTCAACACATACGTAACATATCCCCGTATTGGGATGTTTTTCGAGTATTCGCTGGAATTTTACAGCAAGCTCATTCATTACCAAATCACGTACCTTCGGGATTTAACCGGATATAGCTCCTCGTTCAAATGCCTTCGGGACATAGCCCGGATTTAACAACTCGCACGAATGCCTTCGGGACTTAACCCGGATTTAATAACTCGCACGAATGCCTTCGGGACTTAACCCGGATTTAATAACTCGCACGAATGCCTTCGGGACTTAACCCGGATTTAGTATCTCGCACAAAGGCCTTCGGATCTTAGTCCGGATATATTCACTTAGCACAAAGCCTTCGGGACTTAGCCCGGACAGCATTCAATTAATCATGCACATTCATATTTCATTTTCATTTGCGAAACTCAAACACAAGGCACATATCGTCCTTGCACATTCGGCTCAATAGCCACACATAGAGCATGATTTAATCACATTGTAATTTAAGCTCTCTTACTCAAGAACTTACCTCGGGTGTTGTCGAACGATTCCGCTAGCTATTCAACCACTTTTTCCTTCCCTTTATCGGATTTATTTCCCCTTTGCTCTTGAGCTTAATTAAACAAATAAATTGATTTCATCATTTAGGCATCAAAAAGATGAACACAAGGCACTTAGCCCATATTTATACATTAGACATTAAAGTCTCATACATGCAAAAAATCATGCATCAACACAACATATTAGCTAATTTCTTTCCCCTTGGCCGAATATGCATGTCTATTTTTGGGGTCGATCTCAACACTTAATACACACATATACACACACTAGTAAAGCATCCTCCCCCTTTTCATCGATTTAACACATGCATTGCTCATCAACATGCAAAGTTACATTCGGCCTTAGCACACATCTTGCTAGCCGATTCTTCTCCATTTAGCAACCAATGCACATATGTGCTCACACAAAAATGCTAAAAAGGAGGTTCAAGAATCATCAAGCCATCATCACATGCATCATTAACAAGCCTCATATTTTGCATGCAATGGCATTAACACAACCTCCACCTAGGCCGAATCTTAACTCATCCTCATGCCTCATCACCACAACATCAAACATCAACCAAGAATGATGCATCCATGGTCAAGTGCCATTTCCATCACATAGCAAGATTTAGACCATGGGCTAGGTAGAACTCAAGCTAACAACTAAAACATGCATGCATCTCATGGAACATCATCAAACATACCTTAGCCTAGCTACATGCATGGCCGAATCTCTTCACCTTTCTTCTTCTTTCCTCCTTAAAATTTTTGGCCAAGGATGAACCAAAGGTTGAGAAATTTTTTTCTTTGTTTTTCTTTCTAATTTAGGCTAAATGAAGGTGAGAAAGGATGAACACAAATTTTTCTCCTTTCTTCTCTTTAGCTCACGGCAATGGGGGGGCAACCACACATTTTTTTTTCTTTTGTTTCCATTTCTTTATTACCCATACTCCTTATTTTATTCTTCCATTAACAAAACATGTTTCATGACATGTTTTGCCCATCATTCCTTGTCATGGCCGGCCACTACTCATTAGGGGGGGAAATTTGACATGCAAGTCCCCCCCTTTGTCCACATGCACTAATAGGTCCTCACACATTGACCTATCACATTTTAAAATTTTCTCACATAAGTCCTATTGACTAAATTCACATGCAATCGACTAAATCGAAGCTTGAAATTTTCACACATTCATAATTACATATTCTAGACAATAAATATCACATTCAACATTTCGGTGACTCGGTTTAGCGGTCCCGAAACCACTTCCCGACTAGGGTCAACTTTGGGCTGTCACAATAGTTGGTCTAACTTCTCCTATCCTCAACCTCCTAAGTATTGACATAGGCATCAAGTTGATACTGACACCTAAGTCACATAATGCTTTACCACAATATGTTGCCCCAATGTTGCACGGTATGGTAAAACATCTAAGATATTTCAATTTTGGGGGTAGTTTGTCTTGAAGATATGCACTGTATTCCTTCGTCAGAGCTACCGTCTCAAATTCTCCAAGTCTTCGTTTCTTAGACAAGATATCTTTCATGAACTTGACGTAGTTCGACATTTGCTGAAGTGCTTCAACCAACGGGATGTTGATGTGAAGTTGCTTGAGTACGTCAAGAAACTTCTTGAATTGAATCTCCTGCTTCTGTTTCTGAAGTCTTTGAGGGTAAGGTGGTGGTGGTTTCATTACTGGGACTGATTCTGGTTGATTCGTCTTTGGCGGAAATTCTGCATTTAACGACATTGTTAGTTGATTAGAATTAGCTGGTCCTGAGGTTATTTTGTCGGGTTTTACAAATTCTGGTTCTGGTAAAACTGGAATTTCAACACTTGGTTGAACTTCTTCTAAATCTTGAGCGTCAGCTAGCTCCTTTTCAACTTCGACAATGTTGGACTCTACTATCTTTCCACTCCTCAATGTCAACGCTTTACAATGTTCCTTCCCCAGATTTCTCGGATTCTCTGTGTCACTAGGTAGAACACCTTGTGTTCGATTCCTGAGTTCAGTAGCAAGCTAGCCCACTTGATTCTCCAAATTCCTTAGAGTGACATCGTTTTTCACCATATATGCCTTCAATAGATTCTCTAAGCTATTAGGTTACTCCAGGAAAAATTCAGGTGATTTCGCCACAATGAGTTATAAAAGTTGGATTGCAGTCCATGCCACCCTCGGTTTTGGTTTTGGTTACCCATGTAATATACAGATTCGGGGTTCGATGGATATTCTTCAAACAAATGTCCTTCTCCACAATACACACAGGCTATATTCTTAAATTGGTTAGGTGGTTGGGCTGCAAAACTATTAGACCCATTAGTGGTAAGATTCTCAAGCATTGAGGATATTGAAGATAACTGAGATGCGAGTGAAATTAGAGCGTCCACTTCATGTATTCCAGTGACTCGTCTTCCTGACACTGCTCGATTGGTTGGCCATTAATAATTGTTGCTGGCAATCCTCTCAATAATTTCGTAAGCCTCATTATAAGACTTAGAAAGGAGAGCACCATTAGCAGAGGCATCCACTACCATCCTCATGTGAGCGTTGAGACTATTATAGAATGTCTCAAGTTGAATGCAATGTAGGATTCCATGATGAGGGCACTTTCGTAATAACTTTTTGTACCTTTCCTATGCCACATACAGAGACTCATCATCCATTTGTTGGAAGGCAGTAATCTCATTCCTCAACTTGGCATTCTTGATCGAAGGGAAATAGTTCATGAGGAATCTCTCAGCTAACTCTTGCCATGTAGAAATGGAGTTCGGTGGCAATGAGTTCAACTAGGCACGAGCTCTGTTCTTTAACGAATATGGGAACAGCTTCAGTCGTAATGCATCTTCGGGTACTTCGGCTAACTTGAAAGAATCGTTCACTTTCATAAATAGTCTTAAGTGAATATGAGGATCTTTAGTAAGCATTCCACTGAATTGGCCCATAGTTTGAAGCATCTGGAACATGACTAGCTTCAACTCGAATTGTTGTGCCTCGATTTCGATCTCCTAATACCCTAATTAAGATCATTAAATACTAGCACGACATACTATCGAAAAGCTCTATCCCTATCATCAGCAATAAGGATAGGTTTCTGAGTAAGGTTTGCTCCATTTTCTTGATTCATATTCTCAAAGTTTATCTCTTCAGTCCTTTTCTGGTTCACTTGTCTTCTTCGCAGTCGAAAGGTTTGTTCTATTTCAAGGTCCATAGGGAGTAAGTCGATAATCTAGTCAATACTCAAACACCTGAAATAATCACAGAAAGATTAAGTAAGTAAAGACTTAAACAGGAAAATAAATAAACCAAAATGTAAAAACAAATTCAAAAATAATAGCTTTTTTTTTAAAACAGTCCCCGGCAACGGCGCCAAAAACTTGGAACGACAAAAATGTGCAAGTGTACACAATTGCAACAAGTAATAAAGTGACAAGTAAATGTAGAGTTATCGTACCCACAAGGACTGTAAAAAGGAATATTTATGAAATTAATGTTAAAACACTTTGGTGATGGAAAATATTTTGGTTTAAAGATGATTAAAAACTAAGGGTTAAAAACTAAGTAAAAAAATTTAAAAATAAAAAGGTTCTAATGCACGATTTCAAATAAGGTTTAATCAACATGATATAATTGTGTTGGATTAATAACATTCCTTTAATTTAGAATTATTAAACTTATGTTTATACTGCTACAAACAAATTCACGACAACTTGGTAATTTTCTAACAACTGCTCATACATACTTATTAAATTAATCAATCTCTTGAACATTTTCCAATGTCAATCCAAGCGATTAATCAATATTCACAAGCATATAAAAGATTAAGTGAGGTAATAGAGTATTTCTACCTTGAAATAGTTTAATCACAATAATCTTGCAAGTTATGCAAGGCATATGGATCGCCAAATACAATGCTAAATTAACTTCAGCTACCTTTGAACAATAAACATTCATTGATTAAGTATTGTGTCGATTAATTACAATTTCAATACTATTTAATAATTAATTCATTAGTTATCTAACAATTAATATTGCAAGAATAACTTAGGCATGATTTTACTTAATCAAGCATCTTACCGAGGCCTATAACAGCACAAACACAATTTCAAGAACTCAAGCAGAAAAAATATAATCAACCCAACACGAATTAAATTAAAGCTAGATTGATTAAAATAACCATTTCAATAGCATAAATATCCATAAACATGTTTGTCAAAACAACAACGAAATTTAAAGAGATAGGGAACAAGAAGCAAATCCAGTGTTTCTCCGTAGCTTGACTGATTTCTCCGTTCTTCGTTCTCTGTTGTCCTTGGCTATCAAGGTGGCTTATGAAAACTTTAATTGATACTCAAAAATGGCTGATGAGGACCTCTTTCCTAAGAGAATAAATCGACACTTGAACAAAAGGGAAAATGGGAAGGAAAAGTTGAGAGAAAGTGAGAGAGGAGATGAGAGAATGAGAGTGCGAGGGATGAGTTGAATGATCAGCAAGGGGTGGCTTTTATATCTAATTGTGGCTGCTAAAAATAGCAAATTCCATCAGCCAATGACACCCCCCTAGCTGGCCACACACATGGCAAAGTTGAGAGATTCAACTTTGCTAAAAATAGCCTAGGGCAAATCCACAAAGCCACATTTTTTGGAGGGGTTTGAATGCAAGGTTGAAAGTTCTTCAAGAGCTTCTTTGCAAGCTTATTTAGTCAGCTAAAATGCTGATTTGGGTCAGCATATGGACGGTTCTGGGCAGCCCAATTGGTGGCTGGTTCGGTTCACAAGATTCGGTTCAACTGGACCTTTTTTCCATAATTAATTAATAACAATTTATTTAGCATAATTTAAATTGGGAATAAATTAAAATTAATTTTATTATGAATTAACACACATTTCTGGACCATATTAGGCTGGAAATAAATTTTCCTCGATGCTTCAAATTGCTTCTCGGTTTTATTTTTTGAGCATTTTCTGTCTAACCAATTTTCGCCCTTTGTGCGAATCTGTTGAAAATAGTCAAAATTAATCAAAATTAACTATAAAATTCATCATGTTTATATTTTTAACATCATTTAATTATTTTATAATATTTAATTATTTTTCGACAAGAATTTAACCGAAATAGCATGATTTTAAGTTAAAAAGGGAATGTAAAAATACATAAATTTTCGTGTTTCCAGTAACTCCTTTGGAAACACATCAGGATACTCACAAACCACCGGCACTAATTATATCTTCAACTCAAAAACTTTAGAATAAAAAATATACGCAAGATATGCAACACAGTCTTTTCTCACATATCTCTATGCTGACATAGCTGAAAAAACAATAGGCAACCCAGTCAAACTATCTGATTCAATCTGAAGCTTCTCATCGTTCTGACATTTTAATACAATAAGCTTTTGTCTACAGTTTACAACAACATCATGCAGAGTCATCCAATCTATGTCCAAAATAACGTCAAACTCATCAAATCGCAGTAGCATCAAATCATTTCAAAAATTGTAACCCCTAATCATCAAACGACAGTTCTTTCAAACCTTATCAACTAGCACATACTGCCATAGGGGGTTCAACACTTTAACCACGAATTCAATGGACTCAGTAGATAAATTCTTACTTGATACTAAATTCGTGTATACATACGAATGGGTTGATCTCGGATCAATCAAAGTAGTAACATCAGTATCAAAAATAGAGAAAGTACCAGTAATAACATCTAGCGCAGAAACTTCCTCTCACGCACGGATAGCGTAAGCTCTAGTTGGTGCTCCTACCTCAGATATCACAGTAGAGTCTTTTATTCCACCACGGCTATTACTCACATTTCCAGGATTACGAGGTGGTCTACCTCTTACAGCAGTGTTGCTTGGTCGTATAGTCTAAACTTTTTCTTTCTCTGACTTCTCTGGGCAATCTCTAAGATAATGTTCAAAAGAACCACACCTGAAACATGCTCTATATTTTAATCTATATTCACCAAAATGTTGTCTTTTATAGCGCTTACATTCAGGCTTGTTGTCTCTGACACTACCCACACTCGCTACAGATGTAGCCTGAGGCTTTGGACTCAAACGTCGATTACCTCTGTCTCTACTGGAATATCCCACTAAATCTGTTGAACAGTTGTGATGTTCTTTTGATTTCTTCGCCCATGACTGATATGACTTTCCAATTGATCTCTTTATCAAATCTCTAGCTTCAAAATTGACTTTTCTTTTCTCTTTGCTAAGCTCCTCAGGTTTATGTGTCTGATCAATTAAAACAACAAATTCTTTCAATTCAAGACCCTTCCTTGAACCGTTCCTTGAATCGTTTACACATAAAAATCTCAGATGGAATGCATTCCTGGGCATATTTACTCAATCTGAAAAACTCGCGTTCGTATTCTGACACTGATATATAGCCCTATTTAAGCTTAAAAAATTCCTTGCGTTTCTGATCAAGAAATCTCTGACTTATGTATTTCTTTCGAAACTCGGTTTGGAAGAATTCCCAACTTATATGCTCTCTCGACACGACTAAAATCAGCGTGTTCCACCAATGGTAAGTTGAGTCTTTCACCAAAGATACAGCACATTAAACATTCTGTCGGTGAACAAGACAATTCGTTGAAAACCTTGATTGTGTTTTCTAACTAGAATTTCGCTCTCTCAAGACCATCTTTAGCAGTGGCTCTAAATTCTTCAACCCCATATTTACAAATTTTATCAACAGGCGACTTGTTAACTCGCAAAGGTTCTAAACCTAGAGGAATAATAGGGACCGATTGGGGAACAGGTGGGGGTTGTAACAGCCCAATTTTCACCCTAATCGAAATAGTGGTTTTGGGACCACACATCCGAGTCTGAAAAATATTTTAATATTATTTTCTTTGTCTGTGATATTTGAATTTGATTGTGTGAGAATTTCGTAAATTTATTTGGCTGTTTGTGTGTTTAATTTGATAAAAGTACTAAATTGCATAAAATGTAAAAGTTGTTAGTTAAAATGTAAAGCACCTATTTGGTACTGGCTTTTTAACTTGAAGTCTTTAAAGGGAAATAAGCCCATTTAAAAGATAGTGGACGGTAAGATGGCTAAAAATCCATGCATTATATGTTTTAAATATTATTTTACAAAGGTTAAAATAGTAAAAGAGTAATTGTGACAGCCCAAAGTTGACCCTAGTCGGGAAGTGGTTTCGGGACCGCTAAACCGAGTCACCAAAATGTTTGAATGTGATACTTATTGTCTAGAATATGTAATTATGAATGTGTGAAAATTTCAAGCTTCGATTTAGTCGATTGCATGTGAATTTAGTCAATAGGACTTATGTGAGAAAATTTTAAAATGTGATAGGTCAATGTGTGAGGACCTATTAGTGCATGTGGACAAAGGGGGGACTTGCATGTCAAATTCCCCCCCTAATGAGTAGTGGCCGGCCATGACAAGGAATGATGGGCAAAACATGTCATGAAACATGTTTTGTTAATGGAAGAATAAAATAAGGAGTATGGATAATAAAGAAATGGAAACAAAAGAAAAAAAATGTGTGGTTGCCCCCCATTGCCGTGAGCTAAAGAGAAGAAAGGAGAAAAATTTGTGTTCATCCTTTCTCACCTTCATTTAGCCTAAATTAGAAAGAAAAACAAAGAAAAAAATTTCTCATCCTTTGGTTCATCCTTGGCCAAAAAGTTTGAGGAGGAAAGAAGAAGAAAGGTGAAGAGATTCGGCCATGCATGTAGCTAGGCTAAGGTATGTTTGATGATGTTCCATGAGATGCATGCATGTTTTAGTTGTTAGCTTGAGTTCTACCTAGCCCATGGTCTAAATCTTGCTATGTGATGGAAATGGCACTTGACCATGGATGCATCATTCTTGGTTGATGTTTGATGTTGTGGTGATGAGGCATGAGGATGAGTTAAGATTCGGCCTAGGTGGAGGTTGTGTTAATGCCATTGCATGCAAAATATGAAGCTTGTTAATGATGCATGTGATGATGGCTTGATGATTCTTGAACCTCCTTTTTAGCATTTTTTTTTTGTGTGAGCACATATGTGCATTGGTTGCTAAATGGAGAAGAATCGGCTAGCAAGATGTGTGCTAAGGCCGAATGTAATTTTGCATGTTAATGAGCAATGCATGTGTTAAATTAATGAAAAGGGGGAGGATGCTTTACTAGTGTGTATATGTGTGTATTAAGTGTTGAAATCGACCCCAAAAATAGACATGCATATTCGGCCAAGGGGAAAGAAATTAGCTAATATGTTGTGTTGATGCATGATTTTTGCATGTATGAGACTTTAATGTCTAATGTATAAATATGGGCTAAGTGCCTTGTGTTCATCTTTTGATGCCTAAATGATGAAATCAATTTATTTGTTTAATTAAGCTCAAGAGCAAAGGGGAAATAAATCCGATAAAGGGAAGGAAAAAGTGGTCGAATAGCTAGCGGAATCGTTCGACAACACCCGAGGTAAGTTCTTGAGTAAGAGAGCTTAAATTACGATGTGATTAAATCATGTTTTAAGCAAATTAAAATCATGCTCTATGAGTGGCTATTGAGCCGAATGTGCAAGGATGGTGTGTGCCTTGTGTTTGAGTTTCGCAAATGAAAATGAAATATGAATGTGCCATGAATTATTGTTAGATGTGCATGATTAATTGAATGCTGTCCGGGCTAAGTCCCGAAGGCTTTGTGCTAAGTGAATATATCCGGACTAAGATCCGAAGGCCTTTGTGCGAGATACTAAATCCGGGTTAAGTCCCGAAGGCATTCGTGCGAGTTATTAAATCCGGGTTAAGTCCCGAAGGCATTCGTGCGAGTTGTTAAATCCGGGTTATGTCCCGAAGGCATTGTGTGAGTTACTAAAACCGGGCTATGTCCCGAAGGCATTTGAACGAGGAGCTATATCCGGTTAAATCCCGAAGGTATGTGATTTGGTAATGAATGAGCTTGCTGTAAAATTCCAGCGAATACTCGAAAAACATCCCAATATGGGGATATGTTACGTATGTGTTGAATTAATCGAGCCCTTACAAATAAATGTTCGCTCAGTTGATAAACGAGCTACCGGCCTTCGGCTAAGTTAGTCTATTGTGTATGTACATAAGGGTTGTTAATGTTGTGAAGCAAGTTTGATATCGGTAAATTGCGTATTATGAAATATTCCATTTAGCCAAATGTGTGTTATTCTTTGTTTATGCTGGAATTCCTTGCTCAAACTTACTAAGCATAAATTGCTTACTCGTTACACTGCTCCTCTGTTTTATAGATTTTTGGTTCTCCAGCTATCGGACTCGGGATCTTGAAGTCGAAGTCGCCCACACTATCAAAGGCTCTTTTGGGTACTATTTTGGTTGAATTTTGATATGGCATGTATAGGACTACCCATTGTTGTCTTTCGAGTACTTTATGAAATGTATAAGTGTACAGCCATGCGAAAATGGCTTGTAGAAGTGGAGTATGGCATTAGACCATTCGTGTTTATGAATGTATAAATGGTTTCATGATGTAACTATAGTTGGAATGGAAGTGTTGAGCAAATGATCAGCCATTGGAATGGCTAAGTACGATCATATGTGGGCATATGTATGACAAGGCCCTAGTTGGTCCATGAAACCCCGAAAATAGGTAAGGTTTACTTTAAAAACAGAGGCTGACAGCAGCAGTGGTGTGGATTGGAAAAATCACAAGAATTCGTAGGAGTGGAATTAAATAGTGAATAAATTATGTAATCGAACCTTGATGAATCTACTTTCATATGAAAGTAACGAAACAATCATATGAACAGTACAGTAAGAGATATTCAGGTTCTTGTGGGACAGGGCCAGAACAGTTTCTGGATTCCCTGTTCCGACTTTGGAAATTCACTATAAATTGACCAGAGATAATTAGGAGTCATACCATATATGTATGGATTCCTCTCTGAGTCTAGTTTCCATAGAAACAAACGGCATCAGTATTGAAGCTCTGTGCAGAGAGATATCCAAGTCGTAATGAGCAAAGGTCAGTGTAGTCGACCCCTGTAACATGGGAGACTTTGACTAATAAACTGTACTAATTGGCCTGACCAAAAATTCTAGAAAAAATACATAGATGGGGACATGAGTCTAGTTTCAGGGAAAAATCACAAAACTGATTTTCGAGTTGTGAAACTCAAGATATGATTTTTGAAGCGACTAGTACTCAGACTGGGCAGTGTCTGGAAAAATTTTTCAAAGTTTGTTAACATCTCGTGTCCGACTCCGGTGTCGGTCTCGGGTTCGGGGTGTTACATTTTATTGGTATCAGAGCTACGGTTTAGTCGATTCTAGGACTACCGTAATGTTTTGGGTCTAGCTATACATGCCATTTTATGTGATTACTTGATAGTGTGGTGATTTCTGACAATTGTAAATGTGTTTATTTATAGTAATGGATCCCGATCGTGACCGAGAGGTAGCTGATGATCTTGAGAGTGTAGCGCCTGCTCCCGCACAAGGGACAGTGCCGGCGGACTCTCAACCTAATGCTAGTAATCCGAATGATGAAGCTAGACAAGCATTCTATAGCGTGATGAATGATTGGTTTAACCAATACATTCGAACTAATATGGCTGTTCCACAACCTCCATTCCCGACAAATACTACCCCCGCACCTACAATACCACCGGTAACAGACCAAATAAGGTCAAATAAGCCTCCAGTTGACAGAATCCGAAAACATGGGGCTACTGAATTTAAGGCTATGGATAGCGATGATGCCGAGCAAGCCAAATTTTGGCTGGACAACACTATCCGGGTACTCGATGAGCTATCTTGTACACCCGATGAATGCCTAAAGTGTGCTATCTCCTTGCTACGTGATTCTGCCTACTATTGGTGGAGTACTCTGACTTCTATTGTGCCCCGAGAGCAAGTAACTTGGGAGTTTTTCCAAACTGAGTTTCGGAAAAAGTATATCAGTCAGAGATTTGTTGATCAAAAACGGAAGGAATTTCTTGAGCTTAAGCAAGGCTCCATGTCGGTTACTGATTACGAGCGAAAATTTGTTAGACTTAGCAAATACGCTCGGGAATGTGTTTCGTCCGAAGCTATTATGTGTAAACGCTTCGAGGATGGGCTGAATGAAGATATAAAAATGTTCGTTGGCGTTCTTGAAATACGAGAGTTCGTGGTACTTGTTGATCGAGCTTGTAAAGCCGAAGAGCTTAGAAAAGAAAAGCAAAGAGTTGATGAGGGAACTGGAAAGTTTCGTAAAAGATCCTCGGGGAGGTCTCTTCAACAGACATCGAAGAGATTTCGAGATGATGCGGGCCAGTTTAGAGGCACTTCGGACCTTTTTAGACGAGATCGTGATCGACCCCCTGTGGGTACACGAGGCACTTCGGTCGCCAGTGTTGGGAATGAACGTCGAGACAGGACGAAATGCCGATATTGCGGTAAATGGCATTCGAGGAGTTGTAGATTTCCTGACCGCTCCTGTTACAAATGCGGATCAGTTGACCACTTCATTAAGGATTGCCCGAGGTTGTCGGGACAGAATGCAAATCAGAGTGGGAGACCGGGTGCTACCACTGCTCGAGGTAGACCATCTGGAAATATGGGCAATGCTAGTGGTGGTCAGAGAGGATCTAGAGATGATATAACCAGATCCGAAGCCCGTGCGCCTGCTAGAGCTTATGCTATACGTGCCCGCGAGGATGCTTCTTCGCCTGATGTTATTACCGGTACATTCACTCTCTTTGATACTAATGTAATTGCTTTGATTGACCCCGGTTCTACTCATTCTTACATATGTGAAACCTTAGCATCCAGTAAGACTTTACCTATTGAGTCTACTGAGTTCGTAATTTGGGTGTCAAATCCCTTGGGTCGTTACGTGCTTGTCGACAAAGTGTGTAAGAAATGCCCCTTGGAAATTCGAGGTTCCTGTTTTCCGGCGGACTTGATGCTTTTGCCGTTTGATGAATTTGATGTTATCCTTGGGTTGGATTGGTTGACCGCGCATGATGCGATTGTGAATTGCAAGAGCAAGACTATTGATTTGAGGTGCGCAAATAACGAAGTAGTCCGAATTGAGTCTGCGGACTTGGAGGGGATGCCAGCTGTAATATCAGCAATGTTGGCACAGAAATATGTAAGAAAAGGGTGCGAAGCATACCTTGCGTATGTACTTGGTGACAAAGAATTAGAAAAGAAACCCGAATCTGTGCCGGTGGTTTGTGAATACCCGGATGTTTTTCCGGAAGAATTACCGGGTTTACCACCTGTTCGGGAGGTAGAGTTTGGTATTGAGCTTGTACCTGGGACTACGCCGATTTCGATAGCTCCGTATCGTATGGCACCAACCGAGTTAAAGGAGTTGAAAGCTCAGTTGCAAGAACTGACGGATAGAGGTTTCGCTCGACCAAGTTTCTCACCTTGGGGTGCACCAGTATTGTTCGTGAAAAAGAAGGACGGAACCATGAGGTTGTGCATTGACTATCGTCAGCTGAATAAAGTGACGATAAAGAACAAATATCCGTTGCCGCGCATCGATGATTTGTTCGACCAACTGAAGGGAGACTCAGTGTTCTCAAAAATAGATTTGAGATCGGGCTATTATCAGTTGCGAATCCGAGATTCAGATATTCCCAAAACTGCCTTCAGAACGAGATATGGTCACTACGAATTCTTAGTGATGCCGTTTGGGCTCACTAATGCCCCTGCAGTATTTATGGATTTGATGAATCGGATCTTCAGACCGTATTTTGATCGGTTCGTAGTGGTGTTCATTGATGACATTTTGGTCTATTCAAGAGACGAGACCGAACATGCTGAGCATCTGAGGCTAGTGCTGCAAATTTTGCGGGATAAGCAGTTATATGCTAGGTTCAGTAAGTGTGAGTTCTGGTTAAGAGAGGTTAGCTTCTTGGGTCATGTGATATCCGCGTCGGGTATTCGAGTTGACCCGAACAAAATTTCAGCCATACTTGACTGGAAACCTCCGAGAAATGTTACTGAAGTTCGGAGCTTTTTGGGGCTCGCCGGTTATTACCGACGATTTGTGAAAGGTTTCTCGATGATAGCCACACCAATGACGAAGCTACTTCAAAAGGATGTTAAGTTCGAGTGGACGGAGAAATGTCAGAAAAGTTTCGACCAACTGAAAACTCATTTGACTGAAGCTCCAATTTTGGTGCAACCCGAATCAGGTAAAGAGTTTGTCATTTATAGTGACGCATCCCTACTTGGGTTGGGTTGCATATTGATGCAAGAAGGTCGAGTCGTGGCCTATGCGTCGAGACAATTGAAGCCACACGAGAGGAATTATCCGACCCATGATCTCGAACTAGCTGCCATCGTGTTTGCTTTAAAAATATGGCGACATTATCTGTTTGGTGAGAAGTGCCATGTATTTTCGGATCACAAAAGTCTCAAATATTTGATGACTCAACGAGACTTGAATCTGCGGCAAAGACGTTGGCTTGAGTTGTTGAAAGATTACGAGCTTGTCATTGATTACCACCCGGGAAGGGCTAACGTGGTTGCGGACGCCTTAAGTCGGAAGTCATTGTTTGCTTTACGAGCGATGAATGTGCATTTGTCTGTTCTACCAGACAATGTGTTGGTAGCTGAATTAAAAGCTAAACCATTATTGACTCACCAAATTCGTGAAGCCCAGAAAGTCGATGATGAATTGGTTGCAAAACGGGCTAAGTGTGTTCCGAACGAGGAATCGGAGTTTCAAATTGATGATGATGATTGTTTGAGGTTTAGAAATCGTTTGTGTGTTCCAAGGAATTCGGAACTCATTTCGATGATTCTGAACGAAGCCCATTGTAGCCAAATGTCAATTCACCCGGGGAGTACGAAAATGTACAACGATTTGAAACGTCAATTTTGGTGGCATGGTATGAAACGGGACATCTCCGACTTTGTTTCGAGATGTTTAATATGTCAACAAGTGAAAGTGGAACATCAAGTGCCTTCAGGATTACTCTAGCCGATCATGATACCCGAGTGGAAATGGGATCGAGTCACAATGGACTTTGTGTCCGGACTGCCCTTGTCAGCAAGTAAGAAGGATGCGATATGGGTTATTGTTGATAGACTGACTAAGTCGGCTCATTTCATCCCCGTACGTACGGATTTTTCATTGGAGAAACTAGCTGAATTGTACGTTTATCAAATTGTGAGATTACACGGGGTACCTGTTTCTATCGTGTCGGATAGAGATCCGAGATTCACCTCACGATTTTGGAAGAAATTGTAAGAAGCTCTGGGTACCAAGCTGCATTTTAGCACTGCTTTTCACCCCCAAACCGATGGTCAATCCGAGCGGATAATTCAGATACTTGAGGATATGTTGAGATGTTGCATCCTCGAGTTCAGTAGTTCATGGGAACGGTATTTACCTTTGATTGAATTCGCTTACAACAATAGTTTTCAATCAAGTATTAAGATGGCACCTTACGAGGCTTTGTACGGTCGTAAATGCCGTACACCATTGTTTTGGACCGAGCTCGGTGAAAGTAAAATTTTCGGAGTTGATTTGATTAGAGATGCTGAACAGAAAGTAAAGGTAATCCGTGAAAGTCTGAAGGTAGCCACGGATCGTCAGAAATCGTACGCAGATTTGAAACGAAAAGACATCGAGTATCAGGTGGGAGACAAAGTGTTCCTTAAGGTTTCACCTTGGAAAAAGATACTCAGGTTCGGCCGTAAGGGCAAGTTGAGCCCAAGATTCATTGGGCCGTACGAAATCTCCGAACGAGTTGGTCCGGTTGCGTATAGATTGATTTTGCCCCCGGAGCTTGAAAAGATTCATGACGTCTTTCATGTTTCGATGCTTCGACGCTATCGATCTGATCCATCGCATATAATTAGCCCATCAGAGGTTGAAATTCAAGTCGACATGAGCTATGAAGAAGAACCGATGCGTATCCTAGCTCGTGAAGTGAAGGAGTTGCGAAACAAAAGAGTTCCGCTAGTAAAGGTGTTATGGCTCAAACACGGGATCGAGGAAGCTACTTGGGAGACCGAGAGCTCGATAAAGAACGATACCCAAACCTATTTACCGGTAAGATTTTCGGGGACGAAAATTTCTTAAGTGGGGGAGAGTTGTGACAGCCCAAAGTTGACCCTAGTCGGGAAGTGGTTTCGGGACCGCTAAACCGAGTCACCAAAATGTTTGAATGTGATACTTATTGTCTAGAATATGTAATTATGAATGTGTGAAAATTTCAAGCTTCGATTTAGTCGATTGCATGTGAATTTAGTCAATAGGACTTATGTGAGAAAATTTTAAAATGTGATAGGTCAATGTGTGAGGACCTATTAGTGCATGTGGACAAAGGGGGGGACTTGCATGTCAAATTTCCCCCCCTAATGAGTAGTGGCCGGCCATGACAAGGAATGATGGGCAAAACATGTCATGAAACATGTTTTGTTAATGGAAGAATAAAATAAGGAGTATGGGTAATAAAGAAATGGAAACAAAAGAAAAAAAAATGTGTGGTTGCCCCCCATTGCCGTGAGCTAAAGAGAAGAAAGGAGAAAATTTTGTGTTCATCCTTTCTCACCTTCATTTAGCCTAAATTAGAAAGAAAAACAAAGAAAAAAATTTCTCATCCTTTGGTTCATCCTTGGCCAAAAATTTTGAGGAGGAAAGAAGAAGAAAGGTGAAGAGATTCGGCCATGCATGTAGCTAGGCTAAGGTATGTTTGATGATGTTCCATGAGATGCATGCATGTTTTAGTTGTTAGCTTGAGTTCTACCTAGCCCATGGTCTAAATCTTGCTATGTGATGGAAATGGCACTTGACCATGGATGCATCATTCTTGGTTGATGTTTGATGTTGTGGTGATGAGGCATGAGGATGAGTTAAGATTCGGCCTAGGTGGAGGTTGTGTTAATGCCATTGCATGCAAAATATGAAGCTTGTTAATGATGCATGTGATGATGGCTTGATGATTCTTGAACCTCCTTTTTAGCATTTTTTTTTGTGTGAGCACATATGTGCATTGGTTGCTAAATGGAGAAGAATCGGCTAGCAAGATGTGTGCTAAGGCTGAATGTAACTTTGCATGTTAATGAGCAATGCATGTGTTAAATTAATGAAAAGGGGGAGGATGCTTTACTAGTGTGTATATGTGTGTATTAAGTGTTGAAATCGACCCCAAAAATAGACATGCATATTCGGCCAAGGGGAAAGAAATTAGCTAATATGTTGTGTTGATGCATGATTTTTGCATGTATGAGACTTTAATGTCTAATGTATAAATATGGGCTAAGTGCCTTGTGTTCATCTTTTGATGCCTAAATGATGAAATCAATTTATTTGTTTAATTAAGCTCAAGAGCAAAGGGGAAATAAATCCGATAAAGGGAAGGAAAAAGTGGTCGAATAGCTAGCGGAATCGTTCGACAACACCCGAGGTAAGTTCTTGAGTAAGAGAGCTTAAATTACAATGTGATTAAATCATGTTTTAAGCAAATTAAAATCATGCTCTATGAGTGGCTATTGAGCCGAATGTGCAAGGATGGTGTGTGCCTTGTGTTTGAGTTTCGCAAATGAAAATGAAATATGAATGTGCCATGAATTATTGTTAGATGTGCATGATTAATTGAATGCTGTCCGGGCTAAGTCCCGAAGGCTTTGTGCTAAGTGAATATATCCGGACTAAGATCCGAAGGCCTTTGTGCGAGATACTAAATCCGGGTTAAGTCCCAAAGGCATTCGTGCGAGTTATTAAATCCGGGTTAAGTCCCGAAGGCATTCGTGCGAGTTGTTAAATCCGGGTTATGTCCCGAAGGCATTGTGTGAGTTACTAAAACCGGGCTATGTCCCGAAGGCATTTGAACGAGGAGCTATATCCGGTTAAATCCCGAAGGTACGTGATTTGGTAATGAATGAGCTTGCTGTAAAATTCCAGCGAATACTCGAAAAACATCCCAATATGGGGATATGTTACGTATGTGTTGAATTAATCGAGCCCTTACAAATAAATGTTCGCTCAGTTGATAAACGAGCTACCGGCCTTCGGCTAAGTTAGTCTATTGTGTATGTACATAAGGGTTGTTAATGTTGTGAAGCAAGTTTGATATCGGTAAATTGCGTATTATGAAATATTCCATTTAGCCAAATGTGTGTTATTCTTTGTTTATGCTGGAATTCCTTGCTCAAACTTACTAAGCATAAATTGCTTACTCGTTACACTGCTCCTCTGTTTTATAGATTTTTGGTTCTCCAGCTATCGGACTCGGGATCTTGAAGTCGAAGTCGCCCACACTATCAAAGGCTCTTTTGGGTACTATTTTGGTTGAATTTTGATATGGCATGTATAGGACTACCCATTGTTGTCTTTCGAGTACTTTATGAAATGTATAAGTGTACAGCCATGCGAAAATGGCTTGTAGAAGTGGAGTATGGCATTAGACCATTCGTGTTTATGAATGTATAAATGGTTTCATGATGTAACTATAGTTGGAATGGAAGTGTTGAGCAAATGATCAGCCATTGGAATGGCTAAGTACGATCATATGTGGGCATATGTATGACAAGGCCCTAGTTGGTCCATGAAACCCCGAAAATAGGTAAGGTTTACTTTAAAAACAGAGGCTGACAGCAGCAGTGGTGTGGATTGGAAAAATCACAAGAATTCGTAGGAGTAGAATTAAATAGTGAATAAATTATGTAATCGAACCTTGATGAATCTACTTTCATATGAAAGTAACGAAACAATCATATGAACAGTACAGTAAGAGATATTCAGGTTCTTGTGGGACAGGACCAGAACAGTTTCTGGATTCCCTGTTCTGACTTTGGAAATTCACTATAAATTGACCAGAGATAATTAGGAGTCATACCATATATGTATGGATTCCTCTCTGAGTCTAGTTTCCATAGAAACAAACGGTATCAGTATTGAAGCTCTGTGCAGAGAGATATCCAAGTCGTAATGAGCAAAGGTCAGTGTAGTCGACCCCTGTAACATGGGAGACTTTGACTAATAAACTGTACTAATTGGCCTGACCAAAAATTCTAGAAAAAAATACATAGATGGGGACATGAGTCTAGTTTCAGGGAAAAATCACAAAACTGATTTTCGAGTTGTGAAACTCAAGATATGATTTTTGAAGCGACTAGTACTCAGACTGGGCAGTGTCTGGAAAAATTTTTCAAAGTTTGTTAACATCTCGTGTCCGACTCCGGTGTCGGTCTCGGGTTCGGGGTGTTACAGTAATAATGTATATTATATCATAAATATTATAAAATAAAGTCATTTTCTTCATTTTTTTTCTTTCTTTCCACCGAAAACAAAAGAATGAAACTTTGTTCTTCAAGCTTTAACATTCGGCCATCTTACGGATTTCAATTCAAGGTTAGTTTGATTTTAGTTTTTGATAATTTTTACGTTTTTGTGATCGTTGCTTTGAATACTTCAAAACCCATGTATTAATTTTCTAAATTGATGATGATTTTGTGTTTTGCCATTGATGAGTGCTTGAGCTTTTTGATAGTTGTTGATGGAAAATGAAAGATATTGATACGAGTTACAAAGGCCCAACTTAAGCTCAAGAACGTGATGGGCTGATACAAGTCACAAAGGCCCAACTCAAGCTCAAGAACGTGATGGGCTCAAATTACCAAAAGGCCCAATAACGAGATCAAAGGCCAGAAAAATGCGTTCAAAACTAAATGGAACCATTCAAGAATTTATTAGCAAGGCCTTAGATGCGTACACGAAAGAAAAAGAAAATCAAGAATCACTTTCTTTTTTTCAAGAAAATCAAGAAACTGAATTCAAGAATCAAGAAAATCAAGATTTCAAATCTTGGAAATCTTGGTCCAAGAAACTGAATCTTGCAGCTAAGGCGCATTGGATCTCAGTTACGAGCATCAACTAACCAACTTTGGTAGAAAACAGATTACAAGCCCAAGTTCTTGAAGGCAAGGCCCAATAAGATGTTCCAGGCCCCAATCAAGAAATTTAAATTAAACTTAGTTGAAAATCAGGCCAAATTGTCAAAGTGACCCAATTTGAAAAATTATTCTTTAAGTACCTAGTTTTAATTTTTATACTTTATGATTTAATTCCTATGTAAAAAATCAGCCCAAGCAGCTCATTAAAAGCCTTGGACGAATTTTCCTTTTTAAATTATTAATTAGTTTTTTTTTAGTTTCCTAATAAGATTAGGAAAATAGTTAGAAGGCCTATAAATAGGCTTGGCCAGCCACCTTATGAAAACACATTGATGATACATTACAGTCAGATTTTTTTTGAGTGAAAATTCTCTTTGAGTTTCTCCAATAATTTTCTCTTGAGTTTTCTTTAGAAGTAGTTTTAACAATCTTTTTTACTGTGGGAGCCATCTTCAGCCTTCTTCTTGCCATTGTTCCACATTGGGGGAAGATTAGAGCCGTTTGAAGGGAGTTGTGAAATATTTATCGATTTCAATGCTTCTTAGGACTTTTCTTTATTTTTCTTGCTGTTTATTTCTCTTTAAATTTTTTTGCTTGTGTCGGTCTATTGATTAACTTGTTTTGATCTCTTTGTTGTGTTTCCAACCATTATACTCTTTAAGAATCTGATCGGCACCCTTCTTAGCAACAAGAAATGTTCCTTAGTCATCCTTTTTAATTGATCTTGCCGTCCTATGATCCTAACTCTGATTCAATTTGTTTTGGTGGACTTTGAATTTAATTTTTTGTTTTTTGGTGTTATTCTTTTTAGATTCGGCTGTTTGGAATCTCTCTTGAATTCAATTTCGTGTTCTTGTTTTCCAAGAATAGTTATTCATAAGTGTTTTTGATTCTTGGCTGATCCTTTATTGTTTGGGTATTTTCGTTTCAGATCTAATTGATTCTAAGTTTAATTTTCTGTTTCGTTTTAGATCCAGGCGTTTAGCGTGTTCATAGGAGTTTCCGTGACTTGACAACTCGATCTTGGTCTGTGAGCAACCCCCTATCAGATATGTTAAAGATTAATATATTTTGTATTGGAGTTTTGGTGATTTTGAGTAATTAGGACTAAAATAAAAAAAATGAAATATTAGGGGTAAAAATGTAATTTACCCATTTATCTGTTCTTAGACTGAATTGAATGAAAATATGTTTGAATGTGATTTATTTGAATATGTTTAGATCAAGAAACCAAGAAATCGGATTTAGATCGGGGGAAATCAAAAATACTCAAGTAGCCGATCTAATAGTCGACGATATTCGAGGTAAGTCCATAAGCGTTTAAATGTTGATATAATTATGAAATTGTAATTTTTATTTACCGAACTGAATTTTAGGGAGTTATTTGGGCTATGGCCGAATATGGTATTATGATGTGGCTACTTTTCGAGTTTGATTCGAACGAGATCTGACGTCCGTAAGGCCCTATGAACCTTATGAATAGTTAGGATACATATGTCATGACATAGGATTTCTGATATGTGTTATCGTGTAAGACCACGTCTGGGACGTTGGCATCGACTTGTGTTTAAGTGTAAGACCCTATCTGGGACAGTGGCATCGATATGTGATTACATGTAAGACCACGTCTGGGGCGTTGGCATTGTACAAGTTTCTGACTATCCACGTATCCTTTTTAATTTCGAATGGTTCAATGGGCAATAGGAAATAAAGTCCGTTCATGGAAATGTATAAAAGTTTCAGGTATGAATTAGTCATTTAATTACAAGGGAATAAGATGAGTTAGTTAATTGAATTGGTAAAAGTTATCAATTTGATTATGTATTACAAGCAAATCATTTGTATATTGGAATGTTTTAGGCTGTTGTTATATGTTATAAAATATTTATGTTTTGAGTACAAGTATTCGGCTTGTGCAAGATTTACATTAGAAAAATAATAATAATAATAAAATGGTGATAATTGTTTGAATGCTACGTAATTGATATTCGATTATATTTACTTAATGTTTTTGAGCAAATATTTATATATAAGATTTTGCTTATGACTTACTAAGCTCAAGAAGCTTACTTTGTGTGTATTTTTCTTGTGTCTGTTCTATAGATTTTGAGGTCGTTACGAGCTCGGGGATCGTCAGCATAGTCTATCACACTATCGACATCTTTTGGTATTTTGTTAAATTTCGAATTTGATTGTATGGCATGTATAGACTAGTTTTGGAGTTTAGCTTAATTTGATAGTGTGTGTATTAAAGCCATGCGAAAATGGCTTAAGTATTTTATTTATATTAGGTTTTGGTTGAATTATGGTTTAAGTATGTTTTGTTCATTATAGAATTTTAATTAGACAGTACTTATGGAGCAAAGTATATGTTTGCATATGGTAGTGTCTTATTTATGGGTTCTCGGCATTTAAGTATTTGATGTAGGTATATTTGATATTTGTGTTAAAATAGCAATGGAAGTTAGGTGATATTTGGTTGGGTGGTATATTTATATATATATATATAAGTGATATGTATGGTATGTTTTGTTTTTGGTAATTAAGTAAAGGTTAGGTTTATAAGTTGAAATATGATGTAATAATTTGTAATTATGTTTTGTTCGGTTATTATTTGGGTATTGGAATAGTTGTAAGTTGGAGTCATGTATAGAAATATAAATTTTGTGATTTTATATATTATTATAACCGAAAATGCCAAGTTCAATTAATTATGATATTGAAATGTGCAAATTTAGAAATGGATGATATGCAAGTTTAAATTTACGTTATTCATAATATTGATTTATAGGTTCCATAACAGATTACCTTTAAGGTTAAATAAAGAATAATTTTATTTAGGTAAATTATTAAGCATAAAGGTTCATGGAAGATATATCTATTCTTTAATTCTTTTAGTAATATAGTATATTATTATGATAATATTTGTGATTTTAATATGGTATAAATTATATTTGGATTTAATACTATATTGGTAATTTTGTATGTGTGTTTAAATAAATGAAATTGAATCAATGGATGCTTTAATGCATGCTAATTATGATATGATTATATGTTCGAATATTCATTAGTTATTCTGATTTAGTTGTAATGGCAAAGTATGCAACATTATTATGCTTGAATGGTTCGATATATGTAATTTGAATTAATTATAAAGCATGCGAATTTGGTATATAATGATTTATTCTTTGTGTTCAATAATATTTTTAGGCATTTGAAGGCCATGCATTTGAATTTTATACTTGAATGTCTGGTCCGAGTTGTGTTTTGCCCGGTAACACCTTGTAACCCTAGTTCGGCGACGGATACAGATTAGGGGTGTTACATTTCATTGGTATCAGAGCTACGGTTTAGTCGATTCTAAGACTAACGTAGCGCGTATGAGTCTAGGTGTACATGCCGTATTTTATACTAAGATAGTGTGATGCCTTCTGACATCTAAAAATGTGTTTTTGTATAGTAATGGATCCCGATCGAGCCGTAGCTGATGATGTTGAGAGTATAGCGCCTGCTCCCGTGCAAGGGACAAAGCCGGTAGATTCTAGACCGACCTCGAGTAACCAGGAGGGAGAGGCTAAACAAGCCTTTTACCAAATGATGAACGACTGGTTTACTCAATATATCCGGACTCATCGGACTGCACAACAACCTCCACCCCCGACTAATCCATCTTTGATACCTATTATACCCCAAGTGAGTGATCCGTTGAGATTTCTTAAGCCACCGGTTGATAAAATTCGAAAGCATGGGGCTGAAGAGTTCTGAGCCACTGATGATGATGATGATGCTGAGCGAGCTGAGTTTTGGCTCGATAATACTATTCGAGTGTTTGATGAGTTATCTTGCACCCCTGATGAGTGTTTAAAATGTGTCTTATCTTTGTTAAGGGACACTGCATATTACTGGTGGAATACACTAGCATCGGTAGTTTCGAAAGAGAGAGTGACCTGGGAATTCTTTAAGACTGAGTTTCGTAAGAAATACATCAGCCAGAGATTCATTGATCAGAAACGCAAGGAATTTCTCGAATTGAAACAGGGTCAGATGACAGTAACAGAATATGAAAGAAAGTTTGTGAGACTCAGTCGGTATGCCCGAGAGTGTATTTCGACCGAAGCTATAATGTGTAAAAGATTTGAAGATGGGCTGAATGAAGACATTAAACTTTTAGTTGGCATACTTGAGATAAAAGAGTTCATGGTACTTGTTTAGCGAGCTTGCAAAGCGGAAGAGCTTGGGAAAGAGAAAAGAAAAGTTGACTCCGAAGCTTGAGACTTACGTAAAAGACCATTCAGTAAGTCATTCTAGACGACATCGAAGAAGTTTCGAGATGTTACTAGCCGTTCAAAGGCTATTGCGGGGTATTCACGACGGGGTCGGGATAGACCAGCTGTGAGCTCGAGAGCTACCTCAGTAGCTAGTGTGGGTAATGGCACCAACTGAATTAAAATATTTGAAAGCGCAGTTACAAGAGTTGACAGATAGAGGTTTCACACGACCGAGTTTTTCTCCTTGGGGTGCACCAGTTCTATTTGTGGAAAGGAAAGATGGAACGATGAGAATGTGCATTGATTACCGGCAGCTCAATAAGGTGACTATAAAGAATAAATATCCGTTGCCACGTATTGACGACTTGTTCGATCAGCTAAAAGGGGCATCAGTGTTTTCGAAGATAGATTTGAGATCGGGTTACTATTAGTTGTGAGTTAAAGACTCTTATGTGCTAAAGACAGCTTTCTGAACGAGGTACGGACATTATGAGTTCTTAGTTATGCCTTTTGGACTTACTAATGCACCTGCTGTTTTCATGGATTTGATGAATCGGATCTTTAGACAGTATCTGGGCCAGTTTGTGGTAGTGTTCATAGATGACATTTTGATCTACTCTCGTGATGAAATAGAGCATGCCAAACATTTGATACTTGTGTTACAAACTTTGCGAGATAAATAATTGTATGAAAAGTTTAGTAAATGTGAGTTCTGGTTACGAAGTTAGTTTTATGGGCCATGTGGTATGAGCATCGAGTATTCGAGTTGATCCGAGCAAGATTTCAGCTATATTGGATTGGAAACCTCCAAAGAATGTTTCTGAAGTTCGAAGCTTTCTGGGACTTGCCGGTTATTACAGATGATTCGTAAGAGGATTTTCTATGATTGCAACTCCGATGACAAAGCTGCTACAAAAAGATGTTAAATTTGAGTGGTTAGAAAGATATAAGAATAGTTTCGATCAGTTAAAAGCTCTTTTGACTTAAGCTCCAGTGTTGGTTCAACCTGAATCGGGTAAAGAATTTGTCATTTATAGTGATGCAGCATTGAACGGCCTGGGATGTGTTTGATGCAGGAAAGCAAAGTTATAGCTTATGCCTCAAAACAATTGAAGCCACATGAAAAGAATTATCTGACACATGACCTTAAGCTAGCTGCGATTGTTTTTGCATTGATAATTTGGCGTCATTATCTATACGGTGAAAAATGCCATGTGTTTTCAGATCATAAAAGTTTGAAGTACTTGATGACTCAAAAATATTTGAATTTGTAGCAGAGAATATGGTTAGAGCTATTGAAAGACTATGAGCTCGTGATATATTATCATCCAGGTAAAGCAAATGTTGTTGCTGATGCGTTGAGCCAAAAATCATTTTTTGCATTGTGTGCTACGAATGCTCATTTGGATCTATCTGATGATAGTTCAGTTTTGGTAAAGTTGAAAGCGAAACACTTGTTTTTACAACAGATAAGTGATGCACAAAAGATTGATAATGAGATGCTAGCAAAACGAACTCAATGTGAATCAAATCCTGAATCTGAATTTCGAATTGATGATAATGATTGCTTGAGATTTCGAGATCAGATTTGTGTACCGAGAAATCCAGAGTTATTGCAGATGATTTTGAAAGAAGCTCATAATAATCATCTATCTGTTCATCCTGGAAGTACAAAGATGTATCATGATCTGAAGCAACATTACTGGTGGTCTGGAATGAAACGAGACATTTCTGGCTTTGTTTCGAAATGTTTGATCTGTCAACAAGTAAAGGCTAAACATCAGGTTCCATCTGGTTTGCTACAACCGATTTTGATTCCAGAATGGAAATAGGATAGAGTAACGATGGATTTTGTTTCTGGGTTGCCTTTGACTCCGAAAAAGAAAGATGCAATTTAGGTAATAGTAGATCGTTTGACGAAGTTTGCCCATTTTATTCCAATACGATCTGATTATTCACTTGATAAGTTGGCTGAGCTTTATATTTTTGAAATTGTGAGATTGCACGGTGTGCCATTATCTATTGATTTGGACAGAGACCCGAGATTTTCATCACGATTTTGGAAGAAATTGCAAGATGCTTTGGGTACTAAATTGCACTTTAGCACAGTTTTCATCCGTAAACCGATGGTCAGTCCGAACAAATCATTCAAATACTTGAGGATATGTTGAGATGTTGTGTTCTCAAGTTTGAAAGTACGTGGGAACGATCTTATCTTTGATTGAATTCGCTTATAACAATAGCTTTCAATCTAGTATTAAAATGGCACCTTATGAGGCTTTATATGGATGGAAATATCGTACACCATTTTATTGGATGGAGCTCAAAGAAAATAAGATACACGGGATTGATTTGATCAAAGAAACTGAACAAAAAGTAAAAGTTATCCGTGAAAGTTTGAAAGCAGCATCCGACCGTCAGAAATCGTACGCGGATTTGAAACATAAAGATATAGAGTTTCAGATCGGAGACAAAGTGTTCTTAAAAGTTTCACCTTGGAGGAAAGTACTCAGATTTGGTCGTAAAGGCAAATTGAACCCAAGATTCATTGGGTCGTATGAGATTACAGAACGTGTTGGGTCGATTGCCTATAGATTACAGATGCCACCTGAGCTAGAAAATATCCATAATGTATTTCATGTCTCTATGCTTCGTAGATATTGATCTGATCCGTCACATGTGATTAGTCCAACAGGCGTTGAGATTCAGCCTGATTTGACATACGAAGAAGAACTGATCTGTATTTTGGCTCGTGATATAAAAGAATTGAGAAACAAGAAAATTTCTTTGGCTAAAGTATTGTGCCAAAAGCACGGGGTTGAGGAAGCAACTTGGGAATTAGAAGACTCAATGAAAGAATGTTATCCCTACCTATTCACTGGTAAGATTTTTGGGGACGAAAATCCCTAAGGGGGGAGAGTTGTAATAGCCCAATTTTGACCCTAATCAGAACAGTGGTTTGAGACCACACATCCGAGTCCAAAAATACTTTAATAATATTTTTTGTGTCTTTGATATTTGAATTTGATTGTGTGAGAATTTTGTAAATTTATTTGGCCGCTTGTGTGTTTAATTTGATAAAAGTACTAAATTGCATAAAATGTAAAAGTTGTTAGTTAAAGTGTAAAGCACCTATTTGGTAATGGTTTTTTAACTTGAAGTAATTAAAGGGCAATAAGCCCATTTAAAAGATAGTGGACGGTAAGATGGCTAAAAAATCATGCATTATATGTTTTAAATATTATTTTACATATGTCAAGACATAGGATTTCTGATATGTGTTATCGTGTAAGACAACGTCTGGGATGTTGGCATCGACTTGTGTTTAAGTGTAAGACCCTGTCTGGGACAGTGGTATCGATATGTGATTACATGTAAGACCACGTCTGGGACGTTGGCATTGTACAAGTTTCTGACTATCCGCGTATCCTTTTTAATTCCGAATGGTTCAATGGGAAATATGAAATAAAGTCCGTTCAAGGAAATGTATAAAAGTTTCAGGTATGAATTAGTCATTTAATTACAAGGGAATAAGATGAGTTAGTTAATTGAATTGGTAAAAGTTATCAATTTGATTATGTATTACAAGCTAATCATTTATATATTGGAATGTTTTGGGTTGTTGTTATATGTTATAAAACATCTATGCTTTGAGTACAAGTATTCGGCTTGTGCAAGATTTACATTAGAAAAATAATAATAATAATAATAATAATAAAATGGTGATCATTGTTTGAATGCTATGTAATTGATATTCGATTATATTTACTTAATGTTTTTGAGCAAATATTTATATATAAGATTTTGCTTATGACTTACTAAGCTCAAGAAGCTTACTTTGTGTGTATTTTGCTTGTGTTTGTTTTATAGATTTTGAGGTCGTTACGAGCTCGGGGATCGTCAGCATAGTCTATCACACTATCGACATCTTTTGGTATTTTGTTAAATTTCGAATTCGATCGTACGGCATGTATAGACTAGTTTTGGAGTCTAGCTTAATTTGATAGTGTGTGTATTAAAGCCATGCGAAAATGGCTTAAGTATTTTATTTATATTAGGTTTTGGTTGAATTATGGCTTAAGTATGTTTTGTTCATTATAGAATTTTAATTAGACAGTACTTATGGAGCAAAGTATATGTTTGCATATGGTAGTGTCTTATTTATGGGTTCTCGGCATTTAAGTATTTGATGTAGGTATATTTGAAATTTGTGTTAAAATAGCAATGGAAGTTAGGTGATATTGGTTGGGTGGTATATTTATATAAATAAGTGATATGTATGGTATGTTTTGTTTTTGGTAATTAAGTAAGTAAAGGTTAGGTTTATAAGTTGAAATTTGATGTAATGATTTGTAATTATGTTTTGTTCGGTTATTATTTGGGTAGTGGAATAGTTGTAAGTTTGAGTCATGTATAGAAATATAAATTTTGTGATTTTATATATTATTATAACCGAAAATGCCAAGTTCAATTAATTATGATATTGAAATGTGCAAATTTAGAAATGGATGATATGCAAGTTTAAATTTACGTTATTCATAATATTGATTTCTAGGTTCCATAACAGATTACCTTTAAGGTTAAATAAAGAATAATTTTATTTAGGTAAATTATTAAGCATAAAGGTTCATGGAAGATATATCTATTCTTTAATTCTTTTAGTAATATAATATATTATTATGATAATATTTGTGATTTTAATATGGTATAAATTATATTCGGATTTAATACTATATTGGTAATGTTGTATGTGTGTTTAAATAAATGAAATTGAATCAATGGATGTTTTAATGCATGCTAATTATGAGATGATTATATGTTCGAATATTCATTAGTTATTTTGATTTAGTTGTAATGGCAAAGTATGCAACGTTATTATGCTTGAATGGTTCGATATATGTAATTTGAATTAATTATAAAGCATGCGAATTTGGTATATAATGATTTGTTCTTTATGGTCAATAATATTTTTAGGCATTTGAAGACCATGCATTTGAATTTTATACTTGAATGTCTGTTCTGAGTTGTGTGTTGTCCGGTAACGCCTCGTAACCCTAGTTCGGGGACGGATACAGGTTAGGTGTGTTACAGGGGTAAAGGTCATTGACCAGTCGGGTCCATACATACAAACTTGGTAAACCATTCACTCATCAACTAGAAGAAGACTTCCTTAGCCTCTCCTCCCCGGCCTTCAGAATTGGCCTTATACCGCTCGACGCTACTCCGTGAACGGAGGCTTGAGCATTACTCTCAACTTCATTGGAGTCGGCTTGGTTGGATGCCTTTACTATAAGAAAAAATATTTTTTAAACGAGTCAGGAGTTATCACACTATCACAGGTTGTATAATGGCATGTATTTCTAAACTCACACACACTATGTTCAGTCTGAGAATCGACTAAATCGTAGCTCTGATACCAATAAATGTAATACCCCTAACCAGTATCTGTCATCGGAATGGGATAAGGAGCATTACCAGAGTTTACGATTCAAAATTATCAAAAAAAATAAAACATTTAATTCACAACATCATTCATAGTAACACCAATCAATGACATACATATTGTCCCCTATATGTAACAGCCCGATTCTAGGCCTAGTCGGAATAGTGGTTTCGGGACCACAAATCCTATGAGGGAAAATATGGTTATTATTATATTTTTATGGTCTACAATTTCACGGAAAATTTTCGTAAAAATTTCGTTCGAAAATTTCTACGTTTGGGCACTCAATTTAGTCAAAAGGACTAAATTGTAAATAGTGCAAAAGTTGAGTTCTACATCTTAGAGGTGTCTAATTGTTATGAAATTTTAAATTGGAGGTCTTTATGTGGTAATTAGACCATTAGTTAGTTGATGGACAAAAATAGACATAAGAAATGGGTGAAATAGATTTTTTTTAAATGGGGGCATTTTAGTCATTTGGTTATTAAATAGAATTAAATGGGGAAAAGATGGCAAAATATGCTCATCTTCTTCATGGTGAACGAAATCAGCAAGGGGGAAGCCATATTTAGGGTTTTTAAGCTTTCAAGCTCCATAGTAAGTGATTCCAAGCCCCGTTTTTAATGTTCTTCGTATTTTTGGAGTCCCGGTAACTTGGTTTAGCTTATTCTACCATTAATTCGTGTTAGGGTTCATATTTGGAAAATTACCCATAGGTGAAATGTGTTTATTTTGCTGTTTTATGGTGGAATATGAAGCTAGAGATTATGTTAAACAACTTTTGCTAAGCAATTTTAAGCGAAAACGGGTAAATAGACATAATCGGTAAAAATAATTAATATTCAAAAGTATGTGTTGGAGTGGGAATTTGATGTTGCCATAGAAGGGAAAAATGTTCAGCATGTTATAAAACTTAAGAATAAGTGATGAAGTTTAATTTCCGAGCTTGGGGACAAAAGTGTAATTATGCAAAACTTTGGGGGCAAAATTGTAATTTTTCAAAAAGTTGGGTGGTGGATTATTTTAATAAATGTGAATATTAAACGAGTTAAATTTGCTATTATAGATCAAGAAAGACGTGAAGAGTATATCAAACGGGGAAAAGAAAAGATAGTGGAGTAAAGTGCAAAATTACGATATTTTGCACCGAGGTAAGTGAACACGTGACTTAATGTATTATTTTGATATTATTTGATATATGTTGAGATTTATTTGGAATTAAAATAAATGTTTGGCAATATCCTAAAAATGTTGTTAAATCGAGAAAGGTGATAAAGGGTTGCAATATATGGTTTATGGGTTGAACACTCGGAATAAGCCGGAGTATGTTGTATATAAAAGGGGTTGCTGTGTGCTGATTCCCCGATTCATTGGTGGTGCTATGGGCGTGATCCACCATATCTTTGAAATGTGAAAGGGGGTTGCTAAGTGCTGATTCCCCCGAGGGGTTGCTAAGTGCTGATTCCCCGATCATTGGTGATGCTAAGTGCGATATCCACCGTATCTTTGAAATGAAAAAGGGGGTTGCTATGTGCTGATTCCCCGAGGGGTTGCTAAGTGCTGATTCCCCGATTCAGTGGTGGTGCTAAGTGCGGGATCCACCGATAACGGTTAACATTCCGAGTGTTCAACGAAAAAGTGTGGAAGGTGAATATTGCCATATGGTGGAAAATTTTATGGGGTAAATATTGAGTTGAATACTAAATCGACTCATGTATGAGATGGGAGAAAATATCAAAAACGCAAAAGGAACGATTTAATTATAAACTGTGTTGAACAACAGCAATTGGGTAACTTTGAAAAAATCACCATAAATGGTGGAAAATGAATGGGAAGCTGAATAATATATGAAATTGAAGTTGAATGTATCTATTCTCATATGGAAGAAATAGAATAAGCAAAAGAGTTGTATTTTTGGAGATATCTGAATTTTACTGAAACAGGGCTGGATTGATTTCGAGATCCCCTGTTCTAACTTTGGAAAATTACCAAAAATTTTAAAAAAATAATTATGGCATGAAATTTATATCCTTGGAATCCTTATTGAGTCTATTTTTATTATAAACAAGTGAAACCATTTTTCAAATTCTTTACAGAGAGTTAAGTGAATTTTAGTGAGGAAGGGTCAGAACCGTTGGGCAGTGAAACAGGGGAAGGTTTAATGAATAAACTGTACTAATTGGCTGGGTCAAAAATTCTTAAATTTTTATGGTGAAATGATATATGAGTATAATTTCAGGGAAAATTTACGGAACTCAATTTGGAGCCCTATATCTCCAGATAAAAATGAATTAGCGACTATGACGCAGAAAAACAGCTTGCTGGAAATTGCCTAAACAATAAAGTTATTCATGAATAAGTTTATATTTTGGTGTAGTTATGGGAGTAATTACTTATTTATCATGTGTTTACTTACTAAGCTGTATGATATTTTTATCTTGATTATAGTGACTTCCAACAACTCGGAAATTGGAACGAAGTCAGACAATCATCTACACTATCCTTCACATTTGGGGTATTTTACTACTAGTGTTCCGAAATTTTATGGCATGTATAGACGACTTATGTAATGTGGGATCATCATGTAAATATATGTTATGGTTCCCTTTTAAATGTAGTGTTTATTAATAGTTAAACTGTATGTGTGTTTATACAAATGAAATTGGTTGGTATATTGGAATGTATTGTAAATTTGCAGGAGGTTTAAGCAAAAATAAGTAGAAATGCTGTCGAAATTTTTTTAAAAAATTTAGTAATACCTCATACTCTGTTCCGGTAAGGAATACGGGTAAGGGGTGTTACACTATATGAGCCCTCGAGGGCCTAAAAATACATTAGAAATGAGTCGGGACTAAATCAGAAACATATAGAATTTTTACGAAAAGCTTGAAAATTTTCAAACTACAAGGGCCACACGGCCGTGTGGCAATGCCGTGTGACTCGCATGGCTGAGACACACGTTCGTATCTCAGGCCATGTGGGCATTCAAAGTAAGGACACACGGTCGTGTCCCAGCCCATATCCATACCTGTCTAACTCTTTGACTTGGGTCACACGGCCAAACCACACGCTCGTGTGCCAGGCCGTGTACCCTTCTAAATGGCCTCACACGCCCGTGTGCCAACTTGTGTGCTAAACCATGCAACTGACTGACTTGCAACCCTTTGTAAGCTACAGGGGACACACGGTCGTGTCGCATGGCTGTGTGTCACACATGGCTGAGACACACGACTGTGTCTTTGGCCGTGTGGATGAAAAATAGGACATTTCCAAGCCAGTTTCCTCACCCAAGCATGCAGACACCTAAAACCATTTTTCCACGTATAATCAAGCATTCAAAATACACCAAACCAAGAAACAACAAGCTAAACCAATAAGGTATTTGATTATACAACCAATATGCCAAAAAGGCACCTCAATCACAACAACCAACATGTATTATACAATTGCATAATTTAGGCATAAATCAACAAACTTGTAACCAAATTTATTCCAAAACTTACCACTACGTTCACATATCAAAGTCAAATTCAAAATACCAAATTTTCCATTTAACATCAATCATCACTTAACACTAGCACCATTAGCCTTATATGTCAACTACATCCCATATACCAAATGACCATATCCAAGCATATTAAAGAACATCTCATGGTATGCATTTTTAGTTACCATTCCAACTTCCATCATTTAATCACCATAAACACCAAAATATCAACCATTAATAGGCCACATATGCATGCCAACACAACAACTATTTCATCACCCAAAACACCATAATTACAAGCCAACACAAATGGCTATATCATCAAACAAAAACACCTATATATGCCATTATAACCATAACTTAAAAACATCAAAAACTACCGATTTAGCCATGGATATTGTGATAGGTCTTCAAAAAGCTTCCAAGCCGATCGAGCTTCCAACTCACTATAACACATGGAAAATAACACAAAGTAAGTGTGAATGCTTAGTAAGTTCGTATAATATAAAACTTAACTTACCATTTCAGTACATAACATTTAAATTTAGCATGGCATAATCCAACCAAAGCTTGGCCAAAGCCTAAGCATCCACACCAAACATGTTAGCGTGCATAATATAAATCATAGGCACAATAACATGGATAGCCGTTAATCTATACATGTATCATTTGAGTTTGTCACCTATTTCAACTTACATAATTTCCATGTATCACAATATCAAATAAATTCATATATGTACATGTCTTAATTCATATCATTCTCTTACTATTTTCGTTCTGAATAATGCCCATTAAACCGTTTAGAATACCGTTAGATACCCGGGATAGCTCACACAAAGTGTGCTAACATATAATCATAGTACGTCAATTCCTTTATATATATGCTCACACAAGTATGCTCACACGAGCTGTGAAAATGGGCCTGCTCACATGAGCTGTGGTTCGGAACGTAGCTACAAGATGCTGCTCACACAAGCTGTGGAGTATCCACAACACATGTCGGACCTTAGCCATCGGTAGGACATTCAATATCAGCACCCAAAACATGTAAACACTAATGACATGTCATTTGTATCCTACAAATTCCTAAGGTTCAAACGGGGCTAGGTAGTCGACATAACATCGTTGGATATGCAACAATTAATAACATGGCAGTCCACAACACATATATTTTTCAAATAAAAGCATATAAATATTATTTAATTACACGAACTTATCTCAATGAAAAAAATGTAGATACTAAGTCAATTAATCTGAAACTTTATATTTGCCTCGATCTAAAATTGTACGAGGTTTATCTTAATCTAAATGAATAAATTAAATTCAATAATTATTCTATTCAATTCAATCCAAATTCATATTTTAGCAAAATTACATTTTTCCCCATATATATTCATTCATGGAAAAACCCTAACCTTTTAACAATTTTGCAAACTAGTCCCCGAGCTAGCTAGATTAAGCTACAACGACTCCAAAAGCATAAAAATCATTAAAAATGGGATGAAAAATACTCACATGCAAGCAAAATAAGGATGGTTGAATGTTCAAGCTTCCATGGTTTCTTTTCATTCAATTTTCAATGGTGTTTAACAAATTAAAGAAGATGATGCATTATTTCTTTTGTTTTAATTTACTTATTAACTAATTTACTAATTTAACCTTAACATATAACATTTAAACTTTCATAACTAATGTTCATATTTGTCCTCTCAATATAAAAATGATATAATTACCACATAAACCCCTTAACTAATTAATTTCATAGTCATTTGATACCTTTAACTTATAGAACTCAAGCTTTGCACCTTATGCGATTTAGTCCTTTTCATCAAATTAAACATGCAAACGGTAAAATTTCTTAACTAAATTTTTATACGATAATACTAACATGCTGTAAACATTAAAATAATAATAAAATAAATATATTTTTTACGTCAGATTTGTGGTCTCGAAACCATTGTTCCTATTTCACTGAAAACTGGCTATTACATAAATTAACTTACCAACTAATCTCTGGTACTACCCTTTATTAACTAATCTTCTTTCTTTACTTCTGGATTTTGCATTTGGATAAATTAGTGTGTTAGTTGGGCAGCAACCACACATCCTAGTCTCTTTCAAAAGATCAATCACATATTTTTTTTTCTGAGAGACCACAAAACCCTTCTTTGATCAAGCAACTTCCATTCCAATGAAGTATTTTAAAGGACCTAAGTCTTTGACCTCAAACATCAGTACTAGATTCTCTTTGAGACACCTTATTTGAGACACCTTATTTCATCCACATCATCTCCTGTAACAATGATATCATCGACATAAACTATAATAAATGTTATTCTACCTCTTTCTGAGTGTCGGTAGAACATTGTTTGATCAACTTGCCCTTATGAGTAACCTTGTTTTTTAACAACCTGGCTGAATCATTTGAACCAAGCTCAAAGAGACTACTTTAGACCATACAAAGATTTCTTAAGCTTACATACTGGGGTTCCAAATTTTTCTTCAAAACATGGAGGAGGATCCGTGTAAACTTCTTCTTCAAGTTTCCCATTTAGGAAAGCATTCTTCACATCTAGTTGTTGTAAAGATCAATCAAGATTAACCGCAATGGATAAAAGAATTCTAGCAGAATTTAACTTGCTACAGGAGAAAATGTCTCAAGACAGTTTATCCAATATGTTTGAGTGTACCCTTTAGACACCAGCCGAGCTTTGTATCTGCCTAAAGATCCATCCGGTCTGAATGTGGTCGTGAACACTCATTTACAACCCACTGTTTTTTCTACAGGTAATTCCACTTTTTTTCATGTACCTATTTTTCCAAGAGCACGCATCTCCTCTAAAACAATCTCCTTCCATTCAGGAACATGTAAAGCATCTTTCACATTTTTGGGTATTTCTGCAATACCAATACAAGAAACAAAAGCTGAGAATGTCGAAGATAAGGCTTTATAGGACACAAATTTAGACATGGGATATTTGACAACATTTCTAACACATTTTCTTTTAGCAATTAGAATATCTAGATCCGAAAATTCATTAGTCAAATTAAAATTTTTACCGGGACTTTTGACAAGACCCTATAGGTTGAATTATTGGTGATGAATATGGTGGATTCCATTTTATTGATTTTAGTTTCTTCTTAAGTAAACCATCAACGCCTTTGTTTGTTCTCTGTTCTTATTATCAGACTCTACATATTCATACTCCTTTTTAATAACAACATTAACATCATTAATTTCTATGTTGATCATATATTCCCCTTCCCCATTATTAGAATCCCTATGTTATATATTTCTAGTCTTTTCTTGATCAAATATTGAATCTTCCTTACTATAACTCCCTCCCTGAAAATTAGAATCAAAGTAAGATTGTGTTTCAACAAATGTGACATCCATGGTAATAATAATCTTCCTATCAATCGAATCATAACACTTGTAACCCTTTTTTATTAGAAGCATACCCAACAAAGACACATTTTTTTTACTCTAAGATCTAGTTTACCCTAGTTGTAAAGATAAACAAATACACTACACCTAAAAACGTAGAGGGGTAAATCTATGATCAATTTAAAATTAGAAAAGTTATCTTCAAAAAGAATGAAATGAATTTTATAGTTTAGATTTTTACTAGGTATTCTATTAATAAGATATGTAGTCGTTAACAAGGCTTCTCCCCAAAGATAACGTGGTACCTAACCAGTGAACATCAAGGTTCTAGTTAATTCCAAAATATGATGATTTTTTCTTTCTACAACCCTATTTTGTTGTGGTGTAATAGTACAAGAGCTTTGGTGGACTATTCCATGTTTGGTTAGGGATTATAGCTTTAGTGTGATTGGGAATTTTGTTAGCATGGTATTCAAAAATGTTTTTGTTTATGGTATTTAGAAAATCTAATCAATTTTTGAAAATAATGTTAAAAAAGGCTTTCAATTTTGAAATAAGATCTGATTTGTAAAAGGGTCAAAATTCTATGTGTTTATGAAGCAGTTTTCCCAAAACTTTAAAAATACCCTATTTTCCCCTCCATCTTTCCAAACTCACGACAGATTTTTCCTCATCCACTTGTTTTGTTGTCCCTTGTTCTCTCAATCTTCCATCACTCAATTCTGATTTCCAAAACTATATTCCTTTGATTTCTATCAACACCCAAGCCATACACCTCCATAGAATTCCAAGAAACACACTAAAAATACCATAGATTTCTCCATTGTCAAGTTTGTTGGTTTTCTAGATTTTTGAAAAAAGCTTCAGTTTTCTTCCATCAAAGGTAATCGTTCATCTTTCCATTAGTTTCTAATGTTATTTAGTCTTTAAATAAAGTTTTTAGCCATTGAATTGCATGTTTTAAATAAAAGCCAAAAATTAGATCGTTAATGGTGGATTTCAAGATTTTGAGTAAAGATGTGGTTTCAAAGTGTTTTCCAATTAGCTTGATTTTGACCCTAATCGGACAAAGTGGTTTAGGGACCAAAAATTCGAGTTAGAAAAATATTTTAAAATTATTTTTAGTATTTACAGTATGTGAATTTCAGTGTGTGAAAATTTCGTATGAAAATTTGATCATTTAAGTACTCAATTTGATAAAAATGGCTTAATCGTGTAAAATAAAAACTTAGGGATCTAATTTAAAAGCATCTATTTGTTGATGTCTTATTAATTAGGAGGCTTAAAAGTGCAATAAACCCACTATATAGATGGACAAGACTAACCTTAATGCTTAAATATATATTATTTAGTAAATAAGATTAGTAAGGTAAATAGCTTATTATTACATTATATGTAATTAAAAATACATGAAATTTAAACTAGCTATCATCTTCTTCCATGGTTGAATCTTAACAAAAGAAAAGAAAGAAAAACCAAGTTAGGTTTCGGCACAAAACAAACTTGATTAAGGTATGATTTTGTTTCAGTTTTTGATATTTTTTACGTTTTTGAGATCGTTGCTTTGTGTACTACAAGACCCATGCTTTAATTTTTGAATTTGATGTTGATTTTGTGATATTCCATTGATGAATGTTTGATCTTTGTAATAGTTGATGATGAAATATGGAAGATATGTGGAAGATTAACATGTTTTGTCTTAGAGTTTTTGGTGAAATTGAGTAATTAGGGCTAAACTGTAAAATTAAATTTTTGAGGGATTAAAATGTGAAATAAATGAAATGTGTGGACTTGTATGAGCATTAGGGATATTTGACCCTTGTATAATGTGGGGAATTTTTGTGTATTTTTTGTTTTGTGCAATTTCATACTTTTGATTCGATGTAATAATAATTGTGTTTTGTATTTTGTGTATTTTGTGTTTTGTGTACTTTGCCATGTGTGTGGCCGGCCAAGGGGGGTCTCTTTGGCTGATGGAATTTGCTATTTTTAGCAGCCACAATCAGCTATAAAAGCCACTCCTTGCTGATCATTCAACTCATCCCTCACACTCTCATTTTCTCTTCTCCTCTCTCACTTTCTCTCAACTTTTCCTTCCCATTTTCCCTTTTGTTCAAGTGCCGATTTCTTCTCCTGGGAAAGAGGTCCTCATCAGCCATTGTTGAGTAGCAATTAAAGTGTTCATAAGCCACCTTGATAGCCGAGGACAACGGAGAACGAAGAACGGAGAAACACTGGATTTGCTTCTTGTTCCCTATCTCTTTAAATTTCGTTGTTGTTTTAACAAACATGTTAATGAATATTTATGCTATTGAAATGGTTATTTTAATCAATCTAGCTTGAATTTAATCCGTGTTGGGTTGATTATATTTTGCTTGCTTGAATTATTGAAATTGTGTTTGTGCTGTTATAGGCCTCGGTAAGATGCTTGATTAAGTAAAATCATGCCTAAGTTATTCTTGCAATATTAATTGTTAGATAACTAATGAATTAATTATTAAATTGTATTGAAATTGTAATTAATCGACACAATACTTAATCAATGCATGTTTATTCTTCTAAGGTAGCTGAAGTTAATTTAGCATTGTGTTTGGCGATACATATGCCTTGCATAACTTGCAAGATTATTGTGATTAAACTGTTTTAAGGTAGAAATACTCTGTTACCTCACTTGATCTTTTATATGCTTGTGAAGATTGATTAATCGCTTGGATTGACATTGAAAAATGTTCAAGAGATTGATTAATTTAATAAGTATGTATGAGCAGTAGTTAACAAATTACCAAGTTATCGTGAATTTGTTCATAGCAGTATAAACATAAGTTTAATAATTCTAAGTTAAAGGAATGTAATTAATCTAACACAATTATATCCTTGATTAAACCTTATTTGAAATCGTGCATTAAAACCTTTTTATTTTTAATTTTTTTTACTTAATTTTTAACCCTTAGTTTTTAATTATCTTTAAACCAAAATATTTTCCATCACCAAAGTGTTTTAACATTAATTTCATAAATATTCTTTTTTACAGTCCCTATGGGTACGATAACTCAACATTTACCTGTCACTTTATTACTTGTTATGATTGTGTATATTTGCAGATTTTCGTTGTTCCAACAATTAATCTAAAGATACTCATAACGAATAATAATAATAATTGATAGGACAAGTATAAATTACATGTTTAACTTCAAATTTTCTGAAATGTGAAAAATAAACCTCTTTATTTTCTTTTCAAATTTACAATCATAAAATAATACATTTTCTATAAACAACAATTCTAAATTTCACTAGTCAGCAAATTCAAGAAGTTTCTCTTAATCTCTAATCCTCACCATGAGACTAAAAAGATAAACAAGCAAGGATGATTTATTTAGAATTCAGACAACAGGTTGCTCTCCTTCCAGCTCTGATATAACAACTAGTAAATCTATCATTTCTAGGGACAGAGGTTGTGACTTGGGAGTTGGGTTAATAACCTGCAGAGTGTAACCAACAATAGAAAAAGATATTACTAACTATGAAACCTAAATATCTTAAAGCATGCTTTTTAAACGGTCATTAATGGAACATACAGTTTTGTTGTTTTTGATATATCCTATTGCAACTTCTCCTCGCAAAAATGCCCTTTCGGATAGCTCTGAGAACGACAGCTTCTCCCCTTCTTTCATGTATAGGTTTATATCCTGTCAAGACACAGGTAAGCAGCAATCCAAAACTTATTCTTCGTATGATAAACAAAAGCTTTGGCTGCAATATTATTTCTATTAATATCTCTCATTAAGTCATTAATCTTCTTGGCCCAGTTTGAGAAGAATCCAACGCGGCAATCTGACTGCTCTAGTTCCTCTTCATGAAATGTTGAATTACCTAAAGTTGATCTTACGGAGGTTGTAATCTAGGGATAGAAAAAAGGGTTACTAAATCCACTGAATGCCGTCTCTTAAAGGTACCTACATGAACCGATTGCACTAAACCCTGAGTTACTGAACGACCTATATTTTATTCCACACTCGCATAACATATTGAGATGAAATGCTTGGTTTTACGCTATAACAAAACAGATTTTTTTTTATAGAAATTGACCATGGCTAACCTCAAACACCAAGTTATCCCCTTCATTTTCGGTAAGTTCAAGCATGAAATAAATAAATCAGAGAGATTGTCTTTACCTTTACATATATTTCATCACCTTCAGCATTTAAAATGTCTTTCCACACCTCATTCAGCTCACTGTGTTCAGCAACTGTCATGCACAACACAACATACAGTTATTTCTTAAGATAACATATGCCAATAGTATAAATATAACTATTGGCAGTTATAACTTTCAAGACCTTGAGCTGTTACAAGACTCATCACTTCCTCAGCCGCAATATAAGTCACGGATGGCTTGATTCTTGTAATCTGCAGAGTTTTACGGATATATTAAATATGTGAAAAAAACCTTAGAGAATCAAAGACCACAAAGTAAGCAATTCTCAAAGTCAATAAAAGGATTACTTGTTTGCCAAATTTTGAGTCACTAATCTCTGCAACTAGATTTTGCACCTGCAGAAAAATTGATTCTCTTAATACTTGATTTTCAAATTATAATTCCAAGGAAATGCTTTAATATCGTTTTTCGCTAATGAGGTTACCAAAGATACTATTAAACTAAACTCACCGTCACTCTGAGTTTGTTGCAAATATTTTCAGCAAGAAGAAGAGAGTATGCCGATCGTTTGTCAGCCCTTGACGGATCTGAGAAGGAAAGAGTTAGCTGAAGGATTAAAATTTACCAACAGAAACATTCTCTATCAATTATCAATACCTCCAAGAAGCCATTCTTTATTGGAAATCACAACTACAGATAAAGGAATTTGATTCACTTTCTTGATAAAATTTTGTATGTTCATTATGGTTTCCTCCAAGGTATCATAGTTCATGGAGTTTCTAATCTGCAATGCATGAAAATAAAGTGACAGATTAGAAGGAAATGATAGAAGGCTTAGCATTACGTCATTCCGAGTACAAATAAAAGTACCGAGTAGTTCCACAAGATCAATGGAACAAGACCGTACCCTATGGATAACCTGGACATTTTTTAGCTTTCTTTGACCAGAAATGTAGCTTGCCTTCTTCCTTTCTTCTAATGGGACATCTGATAAGATTTCCTGTAAAGCACAGATAGCACATGAATAGTCTGAAATTAACAAATGCATATGTATTAAAGATGTTTTTCATCAAGAAGTAACATGATCGATTGGGGCTAAAAACAGCATCCGATCCAACAGGATATGAGGGAAGGGTTATGATTAAAATACTAGACTTAATAAGAATCCAAAAAGAAAATTAAAAGCATACCAACACACTTCCACGGCCGAGATAATTATCATACTCTTCAATCATTTGTACAACGTCTGGGCGCCATCCGAGCATAAGTATGTATTCTTTGGGGCCTAGACTCCTATCCGATGCCTGCTTTGAAACCAAGAGAATATACAAGGGGACTTCCAGAACATTCAACAGATGTGGTCACTTAAAACACTATCCCTTTGGAAAGCTTACCTTTGACCCCAGCTTGTTGGCTCGTTTCACAACATTCAGAAGCCGTTCTTGTCTCAATTCTAAAGCAGGAGTCGGAGTATCACTGTTGTTTTTGAGAACATTTGGACTTTGTAGTGTGTTGGTTTGATTTCCTACATCTGACAATGCAAGTTGGTGTTTTGTTGTCCTATGAATAGGTGCAATTAACAATACCTACATGGATAAAAGAGAAATATGTCAGGAAGTATACATGATATGATCAGAGAAGGAATGCATGGACTAGAAATTTCAGTTTAGTAGTTCATTTCAAGCAAAATCATTTTCAGTAGTTGTATCACCATGAAACTATCACGGTTGCATACACAGAGATAAAAGGACAACAATTTTAAATAGTTACAGTGTAGAAGACTTCAACGATCTATTATTGGTACATTATATTTCTATTAAAATGGAACTTACATTTCAGTCCATGAAAATACTAACAAATTTTGGATCTTAACATTGAAATGTCAAAAAATATGAATGTAAAAGTTCAAAAACTCATATTGTCTACGTACTTTGTCAGTTTGCTGAAGAATTTCATCATCCGCAGGATGGAAGTATATCTTACCACTCCGATAAAGACCGCAAACAATTACCTGAAAAGAAATCAATATAAGAAAACAGCATGGATGTTATTCTTCGCACTGATAAGCACTAAGCTTTAGCAAAAAAGCATTACCTCTTGAAAACCACGTCTTATTTGTTGATATGTCAACCCTGTTAATCTAGGAAAATGGCAAAGATTGAATACATTTTCTGCAATAACATGATCCTAATTAATGTTGGAGCAGAAAACTACAACATAATGGTATGAACAAGAACTGAAATTTGAAAAATAATTTTGTACTCCCAATAAATGGACCTTAGAGTTTCTTTAACGCAACAGAGAATACTCGGTTAAGTTCTGTAGCCAAGCTAAATAGTGCTATTAAACAAGAAAGAAACTAGGAATGGTTTTGCAGACCAAAGAAGGAAAACTACCCCCTTCTTTAACCATTATTTGGGTTCACGACCATCCCAAATTTACCAAGAGTGAATATGTCTAACTGCTGATGTCTGTGCTCTTGACAAAGAAAATGTGGCTATCAACAAGGAATCTTAATCTTTAAAGCTTTCAGATATCAGGATAATAAAAACTATTAGCGAGAATCATACTGTACTTTGATAATTAAGCAAGTGTCTGTAGATCTTTATGAGCCCCTTTTGCCGAGAACATTGAACAAATAATTTAGAAGCTACATTTTCTACAGGCTCTACTTTCAATTCAGAGATTGACTTCAAGAGCTCACAAGTGTTGGAGTTTGAAACCTGCATCAGAAAATGCCGAAATTGAACTCAATTTTCTTGGTAGTACAATATTGAGCCTATGGTTATGCAAATGCATATACCTCAACAACAGTAGGGACAGAATTCATCTTGGGAATAGGTTGAAGCGCTAGGACAGAGAGAAATGCATCAGTATCAACTTCATACCTAATCAGTTAACGAACTGCTGTCACTAAACTCCCCTAAAGAAAATTTGTCTGTATTATGGACTAATTAAAAAATGAACATGCAAAGAACTGGATAGAAAAGAGCTCAGGATAGTCTAATAGCTGCTGTAGCTATTATCTTTACTCCATTCTTCAATGCAATATACAACAAAATTTCTGGCTTTCTTCATAGTTTTCCAAACCCTCAAGTCTAAGTTTAAGGGTCAATTATTGCACTGTTAAGTTTGATTTTCAAACTACTAATTATCTAGAAATATAAAACAGCTAAACTTTGCATCATAGGAGTGAGCAGGCCAGCATGAGCTCTATTATGCAAAGCAGCCATAGGCCGTGGCTTGCATAGGATGGAGGTCCCTGACTCGAAAAGGTTCAAGGAAACCAGGTTAGCTAAGGATATTCTAAATGATACAATGTAGCACCCAAAAAAGTAGAAAAATGAAACTAATATTACAAATTATTTTACACAACCTGCAGAAGAGAAAGTAAAAATAAAAGCAGTTAAAAATAATTTAATATATAGCTGACAGAAGTCTTACTGATCTCCTTTTGTGGGCAGTACAATAATGGCCCGTGCCTTATCGGCTGCTGCTCTTTCAAATGATTTTGTCAAACTAAGGCTACAACTACAAAAGTAGAAACAATGTTGAGGAAGCTTAATGATAATAGATAATTCTAACTCAACCAATTAGAATTTGTGTCTGTTTCATGAACACCAATATGGATCAGAAGCTTTTCTTGTGCACTACCATGTACTGAGTTGTACAGAATAAATTTAGATTAAGATATATAGAAGAAACAACAATGACAAAAAGGAAGCCCCCCTCCCCCCCCCCTCCCACCGGGCGTAAAATGGTCAATTATTTTATCTCACATTGTGCTCTTTCGGGATAATATCTTTAGTTAGATCAATAGGACAAGGTCCTCTACTAAAGTGCATCACCAACAAAGGACGCCCTATCATTAACACGATTTCTAATTTAAAACGATACTGATGAATATTTTGAAATGTTTTACACTGGTTATTGACTATGGAAGGGAAACATAGTTGGTGTTTACCCAGGCCTGAAAATAACTATGAAAGGGAAACGTAGTTGGAAATTGTAAATTAAGGGAAGGAAAGACATTTTTCTTGTACCTCTTTGTAAGGATATCAATATGGTTAAAATCCTTGGCAATGTTGTCAGCCAGCTTGTCAACTTGCTTCCTTGGAAGATCTGACATAAGAAGAATTCTTTGCTTCCTATTAAAGCAAAATGCATGTCAAAGCAAATAACTACTCATAAAAAAAATAATAAATAAAGAAATAAAAAAATTCGAAAATGGCGGTGTAATAGCTTACCTGGCTGTAGCAGTACCTAAGCGCACAGCAAATTCATGATATTTATTTATCTGCTTTAGTATGAAAGCTAGACGACCATTTATACCACAAATGATTATATGATCTGTTTCCAGAACTTGTACTTGTGCACCTTCCCTGAGTTTTTGCATGTTGTTCTGCCAACCAATATCAAAATGTTAAGGGCATTTATGGTAGCTTGAGTAAATAATAAGGATCTTTGTAAAACTGAAAAAGGTAAAATGTGCTCTAGATTGCCATGCGTACTCTGAATTGCTCTGTCATTGTGCTTAACAACCGAGAATAAAATAATATGCCCCATATAGAAAGAATGAAGCCAATAACACGTTCAATACGCGTTCTTTGCAGTAGTTCAACATACAAATATGTTTTTCAGATGATAAAGTTCTAAATTTCAATTTTATAACCATGCAAGGAATATGAATGTGATCATATCTTAAAGAAAAAAAATGACTAGGTTCATAACACATCACGCACTCTTAAATGGGTAGATGATGAACACAAGCATGCCCATGCTTCCCACAAGCAATCCTTGAGTGATTGTGTATTTCCCCTGCATTATTCAAAGCATTCATAAAAGTGCAACATATGAGGTATCATAAACAAATAAACATCGAAGATAAAAAGAATGGAAGACATGATAATGATAAAGGAATTCTTTGCTATGTAAAGCCAAATAAGATCACATGTTTATCATATTGCTTCTCTCATTTCTCTTTAGCTGTGATCATATTATAAATTTCAGTGAAGAGACACTGAAAGGGGACAATTGTAAATTTTTGAAGAAATATAATCAAGGCATAAAAGATTTTGCAACAAAAGTTAAACATAAAAAAGCTTCACTACGTTAACATATCATTTACCATAAACTTTCCACAATCATCTATAAATTAATATTCAAATACATTACCTAAAGTTGAAGAACAGGAAACCACCAATAACAACAAATGAGCAGCATGCTACAAGGAGAACCACAAGAAACCTACAAACGTTAGAAACAAGAGAATAAATCCATTCTTAACACAAATTCTGAACTATAAAGTCCATACACACTCAAGAAGGGAACGGAAGTTATATATATTGAAGATAACAGAGGCAACATTAACAACTTTTAACCTGCGACATTTTTATTCAGCAAAAGTAAGTTGATTGTGATCATACATAATTTACATCTTTTGGGATCTACCAAGAATTTAAACTAATTAGCAATATATTAAACAAAAGTCATATACAAGGTCTCCTGTGAAGCTCTACATGAGATTTTCTAGTTTCATCCTAGAACATCTTTTCCAAGATTTATTTCAATTACTTTGGCACTAACCAAAAACCTACTGTCAATAGGTGGAAAGGCCTAACTTGAATACAAGACCAGAGGGAAAAACCGCTTAACCCCACATGAGGTAACAAACATGAATAACAGAATAAATTTGAGCTTTGATGTTAAGCATCCAATCTAATATGTAGTAGAAGAGGCCAAACGTGAATATGTATATCAAATAAAAAAAAACCTAAGACACACTGAAGTAAGATAAAATCACCTAACAGTCCACAAGCCTCTTTTGGCTAGTAAAGATACACAATTTAGAATCAATATTGCCTTCTTAACGTGCTTAATTCATTACCATTCAGTTAATATTAGTTTCTTAGTAAATTTATTACATAAAAGCAAACATCAGAATAAAAGCTTAAATTGATAGGTTGAGGTAAACTGACATTATGTCTCTTTACACTTCCCTTCGCTTGCAAGCCCAGAGTTCTGGAAATGGAAGTGGTCCAAGACGCCCTATACTTACCATTTAATAATATTAAGGCTAACATAACAAGGGTTGCCCAGGACATTAAGTTAACCTTGTTTTAATTCCATGATACCAGTAGGCCTAAAAGCTTACACTAAGAAATGGTGGCCAAACTAGCATTGTATCTCAAAAACATTTTTGATCCCTGCCAACGTTGCATGTTACCAATTTACTCTGAAAATAAGTTCATGCTTATTAAAAGAGATCACTAATCAATCTTCGTAAAGCAGGTCCAAAGGAGCATCCATTTTTCTCCATAGGATGGTAACCTTCACTTACGTGGCAACATTTTTCTCCATTTGAATGTTGAATAAATACAGTAGCCGCGCAAAGTTCCATCTAATATCCTGAATCGAAGGCAAGGACAAGTCCAGGTTAAGAGGCGTTGGTTTATTCAAGGAACTAGATATGCAGGCAAGAGGTAAGCTTCTAGCTGCCAAAATCTGAAGTAGATGTGGAAATAAGTCATGGATCATCTTCACTAATCTGTTGGGGAAATCTAATTGCATTAGACTTAGTAAGAAAAATGACGACACAGTTCCAGTGGTCAGTTTAGCTCGATGACCCTGCAGCTGCAAGGATGACGTCAAGAAAATTAGGACATTAAAATCTGTAGCTTATAATCACCAACCTTATGGTTGTATCATTCAAAGAAAAGAAAAAGAATGACCACGCAGCAAGTTGCTAGAAGACAAACTAATAATAATGTAGAAACAACATCCTGTAGCAAAATAGATGTGCGATAATAAAGATGGAAAATCAGAAATACTAACGGATACTAGAGCAAGCTTCCACTACAGTGACAGCAGCCAAATGGTCCAGTAAATGGCAAGATTGCCTTATTTTAAGCAGTCCAGAATATTGTAACAAATCTTCTTATGAAGAATGAAGGGCTTATATGGAAAACATATCTCCTTTTGTTTGGTTTTCTCTCATTTATATCCTCAACCCAACAATAGGTTATTCAGATTTATTTTGTCCTTTTCATTCTACTGTATGTTATAAATCCATTTGGTTCATATCCAAGATGGCACTTAATCGGGTTTCATTGTGCATTGTGAAGAGGAAGAGGTTCATATCCTGATCAATCTCAACTAAGTTGCTTCATACTCAACTAGCTCCCTTGATCAGATTTTTCTTCTTTCTTTCTCCAATTTTGTTTACTAAAGAGGAAGATCGGTTTTTTTTTTTTTTCGGGGGGGATGGAAGAGGAAGACAATATTGAAATCAAAGCAGACTCATGTTATGGTAGCATACTATGTTACTCCATGCTTCATTTTTCTTGAAGTAACCATATTTGACACTAATGTCTTACACATATCTAAACACAGGTATAGGAATATGACACTCCAAGGACCCTCCAAATGCAAGGAAACCTTTGAAAAATTGAACAAACCTGTGTTAGATACATACTCAATCCAACACTAACCAAATCCAAATAACATAGGTAGCATATACTGGTGGAGCACCTATTATCTTCATTTGATCTTAAAGCAATTTTTGTTCTGCTGCAGCATTCCGATTTTTATGTAAAACCTATAATCCTTTGGTCCCTGTGATTTTATCCTATCTAGAGAACAAATTTCTCTAATGCTTCCTGCTCTCTTACCTGGTCTTGCTTCTGCCGCTTCAAATTCACCCTTCACTGTTCCTGCTCCTCAATAAGTTCATCTACTGTCAGTTTTACAGCATTCCTATTGCTTCACCAATGTCTATGAGAGACTTTCCTTTCCAACCGCAACCAACTACAAATTTCCCAAATCCTTCCACTAATTGCTACTTGACTCTTTACCACTATATTTAGGCTGCAAAAATTTCCTCACATCCTGGACGGTGCCACTGTAGTATGAAGCTTACATAAAGAATCAAATTTATTTCAGCAGAGTAAGCAGATTAAACTGAATTTTTTATGCTATACCTCAGTCCAACAACTTTCATCTACAAAACAATATAAGATGCAATATGAAAAGAAAATCAGTGAGCAACCTGATAACGCAATCCCTACTGACAGTTTAAGATCTGTTCTATTACTCTATCATAATGATACTGATTGATGTGAGTGAAACTATATCAGTCATATTACAGACACTAACATGCACACAAAAGATTAGGCAGCATGAGTATTAAGAATGACTGAATCCAGCTCCCCTGGAAAATAAAGAAAGACGAAAAAAAAAACAGCATATGCATACAACACTCATAGTAACAATTAACGTAGAAGAAATGAGTGGAAAGGGAAAGATATACCATAACTCCAGGTCCTTTAAAAAATCATTGAATAACATATATATTTATAACATCAAGAAAGAAAATCCACGTTAACACTTTTGGAATCCAGGATATAAGGCTGACCTGAGAACTATTCTGTAGATCAATCCTAAAGAATTTGACATTTGAATTATTTGAAACACACTCCAACTTATCTGTTGCTTTTTGACTAGAAGGTTTCCATTTTCCTGGAGAAGGGAAGCTATCACATTTCTTTTGAAACATGAAAATATATTGATTTTTTTAAAGAAAACAAAAAGAAGAGAAGAGACTCTAACATGCTATGAAAAGAGATGAACAGGAGGGGACTCAAAAGGAATTCGAAGTGTAACAATGGTCTCGTAAAACACCAACTAGCATATTTCTTCTTCATAACCTACTGTTTTTCTGTAGCTGTTCCCAAGCCAACATGGATAACAATTGCTCATATCATAAGTTGAACCAGGCACAAAGTTAACAAGTTGATTTACCTTCATATTGTTGAGGCCAAAATAGATTGACCCATTTAACATTCTTATCAAACAAGTTTGGATTAGCTTGCACAACTACAAAATAACTAAAATGAGTAATCATGTTATGCGGACTCAATTAATCTAACTATCCCAAATTCCAAATTTACCTATTTACCTATGTGACAGAAATTTAACAGATTGATTAAAACAGTAACATCAAAAGATAAAGATTAATTATGTGTTGATAAACTGAACATAGGTATCGGTTTGACAAACTCTTAAGGCAGATGTAGGACTCACCTCCTTTGTGTATACAGTTAGGTGCATTGTTAGGTGAAGAATTGTTCCACCAATAGCTGCATGGCATTGATTTCTGGAGAAGTATCATATTGTTTGAGCCTCTTGTGCCTTGTGTTCTAAAACAAAATTCAAGAACATCATATGCTTAATCCAAACATCTTTTTTATTTTAGTCATGCAGCTGAGCTCTCCTACAATGAACTACATTAAATGAAAATGAGAAGGCAACCCTTCAAGGCAAATGTTCTGTTTGAAACCACAAACCATTCTTTGGAAATAAATAATTATCTGATTGATCCGACAAAAAGACAAGTGAAGAAAATGAAATGAAAAAGCTTTCTTTTTTTTCCCTTGACCAAACAGTTTAAACTCAAATCACTAATTACAGAAGTGGCATGGATACCATAGATGCTTCAAGAACAAATCAGCATTGTAAGGATGTTTCGCATCAACAGTTCTGAGAAAGTGCAACAGTCAAAATATTGATGCTTTTTAATCCCAGTGCTGTAACAACACCTTTTTAGTACAGGTTTCAACTTCTTGAAATTAATTCCACAACCGCATTCAGAACCCCACTAAATAAGCTCCCTCTGATTTATAAATAGTCGAAAAGAAGAAATGACAGATCAGGAAGCATTCACTACTCAGATTAAGAAATAAAAATCCCTGCTCACTAGTCACCCCTCTCTTCAGCTAGTTGATTAACTATTATATGTAATACTGTAGCCATGATAGTACATAAAATGTCAATGCTTAGGGGATTTAGCACAAAACACCCCAAGAACAAAACATAAATAATCATACAAAGAAGTTGACTTTAATCTTTGAGACCATCAACATAAAGATTTAGAGAAAAATGAATGTTTTAAACTCGTAGGATCACCAATGGATTACTACCAGAACTCCAATCACATCAGAAGCTTAAGTTCATTAATTCATGTTCAAAAAGAAAAAAAGAAAAAGAAAGATTCTTGAACATGGAAAAGTACCTTGTTGAAGAAGAAGATGTTTGAGTCAGCCTGGAAATTCTTGGGGGCAAGAAACATGGCTGAGGACTCTGTAAATGAAAAAGGGTCATCTTTTCTTTTCTCTCTTGGTGATGGAAGGAAAACAAAAAAACCTTAAAAAATGAAAGGACTTTTGAAATGGGTTTGAAGAAAAAGAGAGAAAACGAGAGTTAGATGCATTTGGGTACTGTGCGTGTGGAAGGTAAGGAAATAAAGGTAAGAGTAGTAACCGGAAGAGCTAACACTGGTTGGGACATGAGACATGGGACCTGGAAGGGAAGCAAAGTCTGAGATTGAAAATAGAAAGAAAACATGGGAGCGACCATTTAAAAATGGCATCCAAACTTTTAGCTTTTTTTTTTTTTTTGGGTAGTGAAGGAAGTTAAATACTTTAGCAGGTACATCATAAATCCTTGATCCAAAAGGAACATTTCTTTTTAATGCTCTCATAAAATCGGAAGCCATATTCGCTCTGCCTTGAATAAAGATTACCTTTACATGCTAATCTCTTGCTAACAGTTCTCTAACGATTTGTGCTAGATTCTTTTTTATCTTCTCTGTCTAATCATTAAAGATATTAATCGCAATCAAACAATCACTTCCCACCAATAATTGTTTTATGTCTCTTTTCCTAGTTATATCCAATCTCTCTATAATTGTTCATAATTCTGCATCAAGTACAAAACAATTATCTATATTTGGACTGTAACCAATTGCAATTTGTATTGTAGTATATATATAATTATAATTTATAAAATCTATAGGAATATATAAATAATGACATCAAAAGATTGATTGTTTTGTTTTTAAAATAGATGTCTTTGACATCCAACTATACAACTAAATGACTTTTTTTGAATGGCAGTTCCAAAAAAAATATTTCTACATTAAAAAAGCGTATTCAAAAAAATGTTTGGAAAAAGAAAGGATATTGGGCGGCCTTTAAAGCTTTTTCATTAGCCAAATCTCTTACTACGGGGAATTCAAAAAGTTTTTTTTATGCCAAATAAATCATTTTCAAGCTTCACTATCCACTCGAAGGAAAATAAAAAACACCATTGTTGAGCTTAAAAGCATTTGGTCATTATAAAGTAACAAGATAAGTTAAGTTAGTTCCATGTAAACTTTATAGATTTATGATTGTGAGAGTTTGATTTAGTTAGTCCATGTATCAATTTGTTCATTATTGAAAATTTGATGAATTAGGTGTGAAATTGATAAAATTTAAGCATAGATTATGAAAATGACTAAATTGTAAACATTAATTGTTAGCTTTGTACATTAAGGACCAAATTGAATAAAATATTTTTTTAAGAAATAGTGATAAGAATATAAAATATCAAATCCCTAATGTAACGATCCGAAAATCAGTGGTGACGAAAAACGTGGTTTTAAGACCCCGTTTTCACGAACTAAGCCCGTAAATACTTTTTCGGGACCCATTTTCGCGAACTAAGCCCGTAAATATTTTTATTTAATATTTACTGAGTTGTGTTATAGGCGAATTGAACTTTGATAGATAATTTTATCAATTAGTAATTAATTAAGGTATCGAGACTAATTGCTAGACATTTTTAATTGGAACTTAAAGTAGGGCTAAAGTGACAATTATATCACTATTCAATTTGAGTGGATGGTGACTTTCTAATAGTAAATAGAGAATGTGATAAAATTTAATTAAATTAATAAATAAAATGTGATAAAACTAAGTTAGTGGAACACAAAGCACACTTTCATCTTTTTATTTTCATGCAAACCGAAACAAGAAGATGAAGAAAGGAAGTTTCAGCCTTTAGGAGTTTCAACCTTTGATCTTCAATTGGTTAGTGCAATTTAGTCATTTTCTTGTAATTTTTTTATCTTAGAAATTCCAGGAGCTAAGCCTAGTTGACCCGTGTGTTATTTTTCGTATCTATTAAAGTTTTAGGAGGATGTCATTATTGAAATTTTGAAGTTTTAGGTGTTAAATTGAAAAACTTTAAGCTTAGAATTGAAAAAGGACTAAGTTGTGAAGTAAATTTATAGTTTTGTTCAATAGGGACTAGAATGCATAAATTTTGAAATTGGTGGTGGAAATGAAAAATAAGAGGTCCTAAATGGACTATAGTGAAAACGGATTGAAAATGAGTTCTAGATTGAAAGTTATGTTAGTCCTGATTATAGGACTAAATTGAATAAAATGCAAAAATTGTCTAAATTGCAATTGAGTGTGAAATTGCTTGTGTATTGATAAATTGTTGTATTTATTTTAATTTGTAGCTAACGTCAACCTGGATTCCCCAAAATGCAAAGGAAAAATACAAAGTCGTCAACAAATAGCTCAGAGTTTACAATTTTTATTTCTATATAATCCGAACCTTTTCAATTGTTGCGTTCATGAACTGTGCTGCATGGTAAGATCATAAGGTAAGTTAGAAATGATAAAATAAGCTAAATTGAATTGATTGTTAGCAATAAGGATCAAATTGAATAGTTCTGTAAATATTGTATGTTGTTGTAAATGTGCAATTGAATCAATTTCATGATAAAGTAAGCTGTCACATAAGTGAAATTGAGAAATTGAGTATAATGAATTGAAATAAGGTTGGATAGTGGATATCAGACTATAAGTTAGGAAATGTGATTTTGATCTTGTATGATTTAATCAATTCGATTGATATATGGAAAGGAAAAATGTTTATGTTGCAACTATTATAGCTCAGTTTAAGATAAGCAAATTAGATGAATAATTAGATGATGTATTAAGACTTGTAGATTAACAGATTAAAATGTAGTATTTGGTTTATATTATGTTCTAATATTCGAATATAGAAGTATCATTGAGTTATATGCAGTGTAAGGTTTAGTTTTTTCTGCGCAAGATAGGTTTCGATCTTGTACATTCGTCGGTATCATCATCTAGCTGCGATCCCGAACTTAACAATTTGGTGATATCTTTTGTTAGTTAATGGCATGTACCTAAGGAGTCTTATGGTTATGCACGTTACAATTTTTGGATGATATTTTGGTATTTGAAGTATTATGTATGTATATATGTATGTTGGCTATGATATTTGCTAGTGGAGTTCTTGATATATGGATTAGTCATGTATGGGTTATAACTTAAATGGTGGATAAGTGAGATATTATAAGTAGGACTTGATAAAATAATTAGTTGTGATGGAATGATTAGTATATTTGTGTGGAACTTGAATGTTTTAGTAAACTTGGTACGCAACTTGTAAAGTTGATTTTGAGCCATATTATGATGTTTAAATGGTTAGGTTGATTCATGTTATATAGATTGTTTTGGGGTGCCATTTGAGGGCAAATTGGTTTATTGTATGAATGTGATGAATTAGTATATGTCTTATTGGATTTATGCAGGTTTTTGAGTAGGTAAATTGTGCTAATGAATATAGATTTAGCATTGGATGTCATTGGCATGAAGTAGGCCATAAATGACATATTTTATGTTACACAGTCTAGCCACACGACTGTGTGTCACACACGGGTTAGTGACATGATCGCGTGCCACTAAATTATAGGATGAATAAGAAGCACAGGGTTCTCGTTTGTCACATGGGCTGGCTACACACCCGTGTGAATACGATAGATTTGACCATTTAGTTTTCACACGGCCTAGCCACACGATCGTGAGACTTTTGTTGAATAATTGCATTTTTGACCTATACGGCCACAGTGAGTTACATGGTCTGGGTACATGATCGTGTGACTCCAATTTCACACAGTCACAGTTTGTCGCATGGTCGTGTGACCCCTTTTTTGCACAATTGCCCTTCTTTTTGTAAATTTTTAAAATGATCATTGTTTGATGCTGGTCAATTCTAGAGCTTTTGTAAGCTCAATTTAAACCCATTTTATTAGCAAAGTGTGATTTATGTGAATATATGTAGTTATTCAATGTATAAATTGAATTTTTGAATTATGAATTGCATGTAACTATTCTCTTAATTGACGTAGAATCTTATCACTCGGGTCCAGCGATCGAACCAGGTGAGAGGTGTTACACCCAATGAATAAACATGAAAATCAGATTTTAATTTGAAGCTTTATATCGAAAGTTATGCTTGTCCTGATTTTAGGGAATAAATTGTAAAATATGTTTGGCTTTGTATTTGAATGTGATTTGGATGGAATTTGATATTGTGACATTATTGAATTATTATTCATAGCTAAATATATGTTTGGCTTTGTATTTATCCCTCAGCGTATGGTTTGTTTTCTTTGAGTATTGGTAAACCCCAAAGTTACGAAACATGATCCAACATATAGCCAAAGATCCTTGACTCAGCAATGTTTGTATAGTTTCATTTTGTTAAATGTATGACCTGTACCTAGGTTGATTCAGTTTTGGCACAATATGTGATCATGTTTATTTGTAAAGTTAAAATTAGTATTTTGGAAATGGTCACAAGGTTGGATTATGAATTTGGGTATGCCACAAGGTTTGAAATGCATAAATTAGTTGATATGTTTATGATCTATTTGAATATGTATATATATGTCAAATGTTTTGAATGGTTGTACTATGAAATTAGCTTATAGATTGTTTGATATTGATGAATTGGTAATGTAACACCCCTAACCCGTATCCGTCGCCAGAATAGGGTTACAGAGCATTACCATAAAAACGTAACATAAAAACATACATTTCAAAACATTACAATAATCATAGTATAATCCATTCATATACATGCATATCGTCCTTTAATCGAGCCCTCGAAGTATTAGAAATACTTTAGAAACGAATCGGGACTAAATCAAAAACATTTGAAACCTTGAGGAAAAAGTTAGAAAATTTTAAACTACAAGGGTCACACGGTCATGTGGCCAGGCCATGTGACTCATACGGCTGACACATACGCCCATGTCTAAGGCAGTGTAACAATTGAAATAAGGACACACAGCCGTGTCCCAGCCCGTGTCTGTACCCGTGTAACTCTTTGAGTTGGGTTACATGGCCAAGCCACACGCCCGTGTGCCAGGCAGTGTAACAGTCGAAATGGCCTCACACGCCCGTATGCCAAGCCGTGTGCTAGGCCAAGTAACTACCTGACTTGAAACCTTTAAAACCTATAGAGGACACACGGCTAAGACACACGCCCGTGTCTTAGGCTGTGTGGACAAGAAATTGGCCGAAATCAAGTCATTTCCTTCACCCAATTCAAGCATGTAACTACAAGCCATTTGCACCCTTGACCAAGGCATCAAGACATACCAAAAAATGCATAAATGACAAATTCAAATGATCAAATTCCATTCAACCAATATACTATATAGGCACCTCAATCACAATCAAATTAATATGCCTAAACATAAGCCTATTTGTTCACATTGTTACCATTTCAAAACATACCATACTTGTAACAATCCGGTCTTGACCCTAATCGGAATAGTGGTTTCAAGACCACAAATTCGAGTCAAAAAAATATTTTAATATTATTTTTCGTGTTTATTATATATAAATTTGATGTTGTGAAAATTTCGTGAATTAATTTTGTTGTTTGTGTGTTTAATTTAACAAAGGTATCTAACTGCATAAAATGTGAAATTTGCATATTAATGTGTAAAGTGTTTATTTGATAATGGCTTTTTAATGTGAGGTCCTTAAAGGGCAATTAGTCTATTTTAAAGGATAGTGGAAGGTAATGGTCAAAAGTGACATTAATTTATATTGTTTTGTTTGTTTATTTTTAAGCTTGTTTTAGTAAAAGGTTAATAAATTATTATATGCTAAAAATTTAACTAAAAGAAAGCCATGTTCATCTTTGTGATTGTCGAAACTCAAAGAAAAGAAATAGGAAAAAAAGTTAGGAACATTCGGTCACTTGGAAGCTCAAATTCAAGGTATGTTTTGTTTGGTTTTTGATAATTTTTATGTTTTTGAGATCGTTGCTTCGAGTACTATCTGACCCATGCTTGAATTTTTTCTTTTGATGAATATTTTGAGCTATGCCATTGATGAATAATTGTGTTTTGTGATGTTTGATAATGGATAATGAAAGATATGTTTTAGATTAATATGTTTTGTATTGGAATTTTAGTGAAATTGAGTAAATAGGGCTAAATTGTGAAATTAAATTTTTAGGGGACTAAAATGTGAAATAAATGAAATGTGTGGACTAGTATGAAGACAAGGAACATTCGGCCCTAGCTTAGTGAGGGCAAATTTTGTGTATTTTGTGTTTTGTGCAAAAAGGACTAAATTGTAAAAAGTGTAAAATATTAGGGGCAAAATAGTAATTTTCTCATTTATGTATTTTTGGACTTAATTGAATGTTTTGATGAATAAAAAGGTTAAATTTGATTATGTTTAGATCAAGAAACGAAGAAAACGGATTTGGATCGGGGAACAACGAAAGTAATCGAATAGTCGATCGTGTCCGCTGATATCCGAGGTAAGTCTATTAGCAATTAAAATTTATTATGTTAATATTTATTCATGTATACTAATTTTATTTGGTGTTGAGCTATAATTAAAACTATATTGATTGAATAAATTTTGAAGTATGGATGATATTTACATATATAGCATGTTCGAATATACAAGTATAATCTTGTATAGATTTATGGGTTGAAATAAAGGTAAGAAATGTATAAGAGTATAGCTGATATTCGAATAAGCATGTATATATATATGTATATATATAATGCTATAATATATATACATATATATATAAAAGTTATTGAAATTAGTTAAAGTATGAATGTTGCATGGGTATAAATTCTTGATTTTAATCAAAGGAATGTATAATATATATAAATGGTGCGAATATATATATGTAGGTATATCTATGTATAAACTCTTGGATTTATTTAAAGTTATGTAACCCATGATTGTATTAGAAGTTTCAAATAGATATGTATATGTGAATTGTAATTTATATGTATATGATATATTTGAATAAGCATGCTTACATATTTGTATATGTTCTTGTAATGAATTTTAAGTATGAGTGTTATATATATATGCATAAATGAAGTTCGAATATGTACATATATATATATAAATGTACATCTATTGTATATTTGATGAGCTAAAATTAAAAGTATATGTATTGAAATTAGGTATGGAATTATATATTGATATACATGGTTGAATGTATATATATATGTTTAAGATTTGCATTGAATTAAAAGTATAAATTTTAAATGCTTGTATGATTCGAACATGGACTACAAATTTTCTTGGGATAGAGTTGAGTTTGTGAATTATATATAAATGTTATGAACGTGTGTTGCTATTAAGAAATATACGAGAAATCATCCTTGTATCTGTGAAATTGAGATTTTCAGGCTAAGCGCCTAGCAGGTTTAATGCCGGTGAATTTTTCATACTTTAAGTCTAGCAGGCTACGTGCCGGTGATCTGAATCAAGTTATAAACCTAGCAAGCTATGTGCCGGTGATCTGAATCAGGCTATAAGTCTAGCAGGCTATGTGCCGTTGAATCTGTTTTAATTAAGTGATTGTATACATTGAATATATATGTATATGATTTGGTTATTTATATTGGATTAATATATGAACATCTGTGCTATGTTTTTGATGAACATATAAAAGCTCGAATCTTTGTGTCTGGCGAGTATATATATCTATGCATTCGACATATGTGAACTAAAGTATATATATATATGTGCATTCGGCACATGTGGTTGATAAGTATATTTGGAATTTATATATGCGATTAATGATGATGTATATAACTTGATTTTTAGGTATATAATGATAATACAAATGATCGTTTATATGTATTTTGGATATGCTATAAACTTACTGAGCTATAGAAGTTTACTTTGATTGTTTTTGTTTATTTATTTATAGATTTTGGAGACGTGTTACGAGCTCGGGGATCGTCAGCTTAGTCTATCACACTATCGACTTCTTTTGGTATTTTGTTAACAGTTTGAACTTGATCTTATGGCATGTATAGGTTTGAGTATGATTTTGGTTAGATTTGGATTGTATAATATAATTAGCCATGTGAATATGGTTTAATTTCTATGTTTGTGATCAGTTTGGTTTTTTTTTTTAAAAAGAAATGGTTGTGTCTGTTCGGTAATGCCTCGTAACCTTAATTCGGCGACGGATATGGGTTAGGGGTGTTACAATACTTGACCTATACCATGCCAATATAAACTTATCATTTGAACCATTATTCACATACATCAAAAGCACATCATTGACACAAACCAACCATTTCCAAATGGTACCAAGCAACCAACATATATATACATACCAAAAATCAACATTTAACATTCAACCCACACTTTAACCATAAGTCCACCTATACATGCCATTTTAACCTTGTCCAAAACATCAAAAGCTACCGATATATTTGTTGGATAGTGTGATAGGTCTCCGACAAGCCTCTAAACCGATCAAGCTTCCAATAATCTATAAAACATAGGAAAGAAAACTACGTAAGCATATAAAAGCCTATAGACACGAGCAAGGTAACTTGAGGTTTTTGCTGTCGAAAGAAGCAGACCACTTTAGAACTCTTTTAAGTAGTAAATTGATTACGATTTTACCAAGGAATTTTTTACAGTAAGTGTAACACCCCTAACCCACATCCTTCTCCGGAACAGGGTTCTAGAATGTTACCGGAGTTTACAGAATAATTACACATAATTCCACTATTTACTTATGATCATATCAAAGTTGTCCACTCAAGTCATCGTCATTAAATTATCTATATCTTGAGCTACGGAACTCCGAGTTAAGATTCGATAAATTTCTCTGAAACTAGACTAACATATCTTATTGCCATAAAATTTTCAAAATTTATGGTTTAGCCAATAAGTACAGTGTTTATTCTTTAAAGTCATCCATGTTCTGCTGTGTGACAGTTTCGATCCTTCTTCACTAAAAATTAATTATCTCCTCGTACGGGATTCAGATGATATTCCCATTTGTTTTCATTGAAAATATACTCATTAAGAATTTTATACATATAAATTATAACGCATAATTATTTTTATACAAGTTTTAATGATTTTACAAAGTCAGAATAGGGGATTCCAAAATCACTCCGACCCTATCTCAGAAAAATTTAAATATCTCATCATATGAAATTATTTTGCTTACACCGTTTCTTCTATTTAAAACTAGACTCAATAATATTTAATTTCATATTTTATTCAACCTCTAATTTGATTTATACAATTTTTTGTGAATTTTCAAAGTTGGACTACTGCTGTTATCCAAAACTATTTTAGTGAAAAATGTTGATAACGAGCGCTGCTATCCCGATCGAGCCGTAGTCGATGATGTTGAAAGTATAACGCCTGCTCCCATGCAAGGGACAGAGCCAGTAGATTCTCGACCGACCTCGTGTAACCAGGAGGGTGAGGCTAAACAAGCCTTTTACCAAATGATGAATGATTGGCTTACTCAATATGTCCGAACTAATCCGGTTGCACAACAACCTCCACCCCCGACTAATCCATCTTCGGTTCCTGCTATACCTCAAGTAAGTGATTCGATGAGATTACTTAAGCCTCCTGTTGATAAAATTCGAAAACACGGGGCCGAAGAGTTCAGAGCTACTGATGATGATGATGCTGAGCGAGCTGAATTCTGGCTTGATAATACTATTCGAGTGTTTGATGAGTTATCTTGCACCCCTGATGAGTGCTTAAAATGTGCCATATCTTTGCTACGGGACACTGCATATCACTGGTGGAATACACTAGTATCGGTGGTTCCGAAAGAGCGAGTGACCTGGGAATTCTTTCAGACTGAGTTCCGTAAGAAATACATCAGCTAGAATTGATCAGAAACGTAAGGAATTTCTTGAATTGAAACAGGGTCGTATGACAGTGACAGAATACGAGCAGAAATTTGTGAGACTCAGTAGATATGCTCGAGAGTGTGTTTCGACTAAAGCTATTATGTGTAAAAGATTTGAAGATGGGTTGAATGAAGATATTAAACTGTTAGTTGGTATACTTGAGATAAAAGAGTTCGTAGTACTTGTTGAGCGAGCTTGTAAAGCTGAGGAGCTCGGGAAAGAGAAGAGGAAAGCTGACTATGAAACTCGAGATTCCTGTAAAAGATCATTTAGTAAATCATTCCAGTCGACCTCAAGGAAATCCAGAGAGGATCATAGTCGATCTAAAGCTACTGTAGGGTTTCCTAAACATGTCGAGATCGACCCCCTGTTGTAGAAGCCCAAATTTGCCGGGCCTAGTGCCAAAAATAAAACAAAATAAATAAAATGCCACAGTCCATTAAAGCAGGCCAATATGGCCTAAATCAGGAAATAAAATACCCAGGCCCAAAATTAGGAAAACCCTAACCCACAAAACTTAAACAAAAAATTTCAGATCAGAGGAAACCCTAGCCTCCAAGCGTCGCGTGTGTGCCGCCCCACCTTCTCGTCTGCCACGCCTCCGGCCCATGCATCCACTCACACGTTTCTGCCACCACTGTCGGCCACGGACACCTGCAAAACGAAGCACACGCAACAGAAAAAGGCCGAATAGGAAAAGAAAATGAAACAGATATGAAGAGTTTGTAATCTGGCTATAAAAGCCACAAGCAATTTCTTGTAGAAAAAAGAAAGGATAGCAATAAAATATAGATCTTGAATCAGAGAAGGTGATTTTTTCGTTCTTTTTCGTGTGCGTTTTAGATCTATTTTTTTTTCTTTTTATTTACGAAAATAAATAAAAGAGGAGAGAAATTTACCGAGGATTGCATGCAAGGTCCATCGCCGGAACCGCCGTGGTCGGTGAAACCGGGACCGAAGAGAGGCCGTGGGGGTTTCTCTTCTCTCGACCTTCGAGCCCAGAGGCTTCGACCTCTAAATGGCCTTTAAATCGGGTAAAAGACTCGACCTTTGCGTTGCTCTGATCACCGATAACGGTGAGGGGCACGGCGGCGCCGGCGATGGCCCTATCGGCCGGACTTGGAACCTGCGAGATAGAGAGGGGCTGAACCCTCTGTTTTTTCTTTGAAAAATGAAGTAATTTTTTTTTCTTTTTTTCTTTTTGATGTTTATATTAGATAAAACGGCGCCGTTTACCCCTCATACCCGTATGCGCGACCCGACCCGCTGAGGGTCCGCGCATTCCTGTTAAACGGGACATTTGCGCATTAAGTCCCCGGTTCTTCTAGGCGCACTCAATGTAGTTTTTTTATTCTTGCGATTTTGGCTTTAAATTCTGCCTATGTTTCGATCTGGTCTTTTGACCACATGTGGTTCTTCGAGTTGAAACACTGCGTTCTGGACTTGGGCATATTTCCCCAATCGGTCCTCCACATTTTACGCGTGCTTCACTTCGGCCCTCGAACCTTTTATTTACGAATTTGGCCTCAATTTATTGGCCTGATTCCAATTCGATCCTCGATCCTTTTTTTACTTTAAGTTTTTTTTATTATTTATTTATTTTATTTCTTATAAATATGCATGCTTAAAAATCAGTTTTATTTAATATTTTACTTAATGCTATACATATATATATAAAAAAATTTCAGATTTCGTCATATACATGTACATGCATGCTTCTTAATACGTACATATTTTTACAATCAATATATATACATACTTATATTTTTTATATGCTACAATCTATATGGTCTTTTTACTTTCATATATACACGTATATACACATTTTTTTAAAATATACATGCGCACACATTTTATGTTATAGATTTGTACATACACGTGTTTTATATTTTATAACTCCTACATATGTATAAACATATATTCCTCTTTTTGTGTATATTTTATAATCTAAAAAATAAGTATACCTATATACATTTTTAAGTGTACATATGCACATACTTACATTTTTATTTTATAATACTTACAGTTTTTATATATGTATATATTTATATACGCTTTCATACTCTATAATTTATATGCATTGCGTACTTTCATGGCTTATAATTATACATGCATGCACATTGTTACATAATTGTGTTTATTGTCATCATTGTTATTTGGTGTTTGTTTCTTTATTCATGAACACTTTCACTCTTTAAATGATAGTTCTATTTATTTATTTGTATGCTTTGTTTATGTAATCGCCTCGTCATTTCATTTTACCTATTGCATTGTTGTTACTCATTTTACTTTGCTCACCTCGTCGTATTCGTTGTTGTTTTGTCAAGCATTGACACTAAACATCAAAAGGAAAATTTTTCTAAATGAGGCAATATTTCGCGTTTGGAAAATCGAGAAACGTGCCCTAACGTGCTGGGTTTCGATTCCTCGTTCGACTAAATAGCCAAATATCCTCTTAAAGCTTCAAAGTATGGTTTCATTAAACTATAAGGTGATCTTGGTTTCGATGGTTTAGAGTATCGTGTCCTAACGTGCTGGATGTGATATTCCTTCGGAACAAGAGAATCTTATATTTCAATTCACGTTATCAGAATTTCTTTTAAGGATCGCATTTTTAAAACTCTTCAAATTTTCAATTTTCGACACTAAGACACTGATTAATCAACTCGGTACCAATTTTGGGCGTATCGAGGGTGCTAATCCTTCCTCGTGCGTAACCGACTCCTGAACCCATTTTTCTGAATTTCGTAGACAAAAATCGTTGTTTTAATAAAATCTAAATCGTTTATTAAAAACAACCGTTTTACGAGGTGACCCGATCACACCTCATCAAAAAAAGATTGGTGGCGACTCCCACTTCCGTTTTCATTCTTTTTTCAAAATCCCAGTCGACCCCGTTTTCATCAAAAATGGTGTCAACAGCTTGGCGACTCCGCTGGGGAGTTTAAATAAGAGAGTCAAGCCACGAGTTGATTGCTTTTTGTCTTCGTGTCAAAATTGAAAACTTGCTTTTTGCCTTTATTTTGGCTTTTATTATTTGTTTATAATTATTGCTTTGTTTAGAGTTTAGGTGTATATTTCTGCACATTCCATTGCATGACCGTTGGTCACACCTTTTAAGTGGGAGTGAGAAACTACGCCTTCGTGAGGTTTTCACCTCCGCATGGGATAGTGAATCGCTTCCGGGATACATCCGTACCTATGTCTTCGTGAGATTTTCATCTCCGCATGGCCATAGGGAAATGTATTCCCCTGAACTGAACTCGGTCCATATGAGCCTATAATGGGTGAGGATCGAGGAATCTGCTGGTTCAGGTACCCTTACTTTAGAACCAAACCACACATAGCGAGCCATAAGAACCCACCGAGATAGAGCTATTCCAGACCCTAGTGCTTACCGAATAGATGCTTTATTTATTACTGTTTACTTTAAATCCTAGCTCTAATTTGCTTTGTTTGTGATTGCATGGCATTTTCATTTCAAAAGAGGTGTTGATTCACGTTCAGTATGGATAGAAAGCTTATCATGGAAAAGAGGTTTCTTGATAAAGTAGAAGACAATGCAGCTGTACGATTATGGGCTGAGACGATGTGGAGAGAGAAAGGCGATAGTCTTGCAGAAGGGTACGTATCAGAGTTATGGGACTTCACCCGTATCAGCGTAATCCAAAATGATCTTCGAGAAATGAAGGAAATATGGGATCAATGGGACGACGGGACCAAGCAGATGTTTTACTGTGATTACGGGGACTTGCCTCACCTACTTGGTGTCAAAGTGGACAAGCATTTATTCCGAGCCCCAGCCCAGTTTTGGAATCCTGCTTACAGTTGTTTCACTTTTGGAAAAGTGGACTTGGTGCCCACCGTGGAAGAATATACGACCTTGCTTCGGTGTCCAAAGATTCAAATTGACAAGGCCTACTCTAGAGCTGCTAGTGTCCCAACATTATTAAAAAAATTGATGAGTATTACGGGGATGAGCGAACAGTGGGTCGCTGCCCGAATCCAACAGAAAGGAAACAGTAAATGCGTTCCTTGGAAAAGCTTGCGAGATTTAGTATTAGCACACCCTGATGTGAAGAAAAGAGTGGATGTCTTCGCTCTCGGTATCTATGGTTTGGTAATTTTCCCTAGAGCTTTAGGGCACGTAGATGAGGCCGTCTCTGATTTGTTCGATCGGCTTAGTAAGGGAGTCACGCCCATCCCGGCAATCTTAGCAGAAACCTTCAGATCTCTAAGCGCATGTCGAAGAGCAGGGGAGGGAAGGTTCATCGGATGCGCACAGCTACTATTGGTGTGGTTCCATAGTCACTTTTGGAAGGTGGAAAATGTCTCTTATCGAGTCTTCTCAGAAGGTTATTCCCCATTGAAGGAACAAGTTGCTACACCAAGACGAGACGACATCACGGAAGAGAAGTAGATGACGATTCTCCAAAATCTTCAGGAGGATGACGTCGAATGGAAAGCTCCTTGGATGGTACCCGACGAGATCCTGTATCGATGTGGTGATTTCGACTCGGTCCCTTTACTCAGAATTTGGGAAGCTATCGGTTATGCCCCTTTACTCGTATTAAGACAATATAGATCGAGACAGTTCATACCAGCAACACAAGGGTTGGCTCAATGTGAGTTTTCTTATAAGGATGAAAACTACAAGAGAAAAACTCGAGAAATATCTAATGCTTGGAAATAGGTTCACCGAATGAAAAGATTTACCGTAGGAGCGATGGCAACTTCAGAATATTATGGGTGGTGGAGTAAAAGAGTCAATGACAACATCCCTAAGCCGAGGGAAGATTGCGTTCAGTCTATAGAGGAGCATCTACAAGTAGTTCCGTCAGAATTAGAGATCATCAAACGAGACTTTGAGAAAAGAAATTCTGAGTTGGGAAAGAGGATAGAACAGTTAGAAGAAGAAAGAGTGCATTTGGGATTAGACATCGATATCCACAAGCTAGAAGCCGAGAAATTAAGGAAGGGAAAGAACAAAGCTGAAGAGGATTTGGATAGTCTAAAAACAGATTACAAGAAGCTGCGATTGTCGATGAGAACTGTCGGTCTGGGTAAAACGTCAGAGCAGTGGCGACAAGAGATCAATGAGGAAAAGAATAGGGCCGATCAGTGGGAAAAGAAATTTCAAGATGCTCGAGCTCGAGAAAACGCTTTGGAAAGGAGTTTGTTAGAGTGCCGAAATGAGAAGGCAGGATTAAAGGCCAAGGTGGCAGAGCTAGAAAAGTCACTTCACTCGTACCGTAGTCGCAACTCCATGATCGAATTAAGAGCAAGCTTAAATAAGATCGAAGAACTGAAAGAAAAGGTGGACGCATTACACAATTCTGAGCTACGAATGGAGCTTCTTGAGAGGAGTAATGATCAATGGCAAGAGCAATTCCATCATTCTCAAAGGCAGATTAGAGATAGAGATTACGTTATGGGCGAAGCTGTGACTCAAGTGCGGGAAGTGGCTGATCATCTGCAAACATTAGCAGTTCAGGCCGATGTATTGAGTTTAAAATATGAGTCAGAATCAAGCCGAGGTCGAGATTTAGCTTGGCTTCTTAGGAAGGTTAAGGCCTTGGGTATAAAGGCGAAGTCGTATATGTAATTTATTTTATGTAAAGAAATTTGCTTTCTAGTTGAGTTTTCTAATGAAATTGAATTCGAATCAATGCCTTTTTTTTGCATTCATCTCATACATTTGCATTACATCTCATAAAATGACCCTAATAAAATTAAATTATGACAGTTACCCTGGAAACCAACAAAAATCTAATCAAATATCACTACGGTACTCGTCGCCAAACAAAAGCAATGGATCAAAGGATGGAAAGATTGGAACAGTTGCAACGAGAGATGCAAGATCAGATGCATGAACGACTGGAAAAAATCCAGCAGGACATGTTAGAATCCCAGAACACTGTGATGAACCAATTAAAGCAGTTATTGGCTGGAGGAAATAACAAAGGAAAAGACCCCGTAGTCGATGCGGGGGAAGATCACGATGACCCTGTTTATCCTCCAGGTTTCACCCCAACTAACATCCAAGCACAACCAGAGGTGTACCCACAGAGGGTACCGGTTACCATTAGACCTCAATATCTGGCTGGTGCCTCGGTACCATTGCATTTTCAAATGGGCTCGGGTTCTAATCCCGGGGATAATCCCACTAATCCTGTGGTCCCAGACCTCGATGATGTGGCAGAAACAGAAAAAACAAGAATGAACCTGCCAAAACAACTAGAGGACCGATGTAGATGGTTAGAGAAAAATTTAGAGTCATGGAAAACATCGACTATCATCGCGGGGTTGACGCCAAGGATCTGAGTTTGGTCCCTGATTTAGTACTCCCACCTAAGTTCAAAATGCCGGAATTCGAAAAATATAATGGGACTAGTTGTCCTGAAGCTCATATAACTATGTTCTGTCGAAGAATGACAGGATACGTCAACAACGATCAGCTGTTAATCCACTGCTTCCAGGACAGTTTGATCGGATCTGCAGCCAAATGGTACAATCAACTGAGTCGTGCTAAAGTTAGTTCATGGAGAGACTTGGCGCAAGCTTTTATGAAGCAATACAGTCATGTAACGGATATAACACCCGATCGAATTACGTTACAAAACATGGAGAAAAAGCCTAGCGAGAATTTCAGGTAGTACGCCCAACGATGGAGAGAAGTGGCAACACAAGTCCAGCCACCCCTTTTGGAAAAAGAGGTCACCATGTTGTTTATCAACACTTTGAAAGCCCCGTTCATCAACCACATGTTGGGGAGTGCTACCAAGAGCTTCTCGGATATGGTAATGTCCGGTGAAATGATTGAGAACGCGGTAAGGAGCGGTAAGATTGACACGGGGGAAAACTTCAAAAGACCAGCCCCAAGGAAAAAAGAGGGCGAAGTAAACAACGTAAGCACATATAGCAAGAGCCATTCAAAACCAATTACTGTTGGCCCTCCAAAAATGATAACCACTAGTCACCAAGCCCCCTCAAGGCAAGAACCCAACACAAGGACTAACGCAGAGAGACTTCAATTCACGCCCATTCCAATAACATACGGGGAACTATATCGGAAGTTATTTGATGCACACATAGTATCTCCATTTTATCTCGAGCCCATGCAACCTCCATATCCCAAATGGTATGACACGAATGCCCAATGTGAATACCATGCAGGGATACCAGGACACTCAATTGAGAACTGCACTGGGTTTAAAAAGGCGGTGGAAAGGTTCATTAAGATGGGGATTGTGAAGTTTGACAACTATTAGGACCCAACGTAGCAGCGAATCCGTTACCCAACCATGCTGATAAAGGGGTAAACGCAATAATCGAAGGTGAGAAAAAGAGAATCAAAACCGACATTGCAGAGATAAAAACCCCATTGAGTTGGGTCTGGAGACAAATGATAGAAGGAGGTCTCATCAAACAAGATTCAAAAGAAAGGCCCGAAGGAATGAAGACGTACTGCGAGTTTCATGCTGAAGAAGACCATGACATTCAAAACTGCACTGAATTCAAGGCCATGGTGCAAAATCTGATGAACAACAAAGAGCTAGAATTTTATGAAGAGATCAAAGGACTTGAAAATGGAGAAGTTTATGCCTCGGAGGAGGGGCCTACGGGAAAGGCCCCAAATCACCCAGTGGTGATTATTTCAAGGCCAACGAGTACAGGATCTGGAATACAACTGGCGCCAAGGGTCATAATCCAAAAACCTGTAGCCTTTCCTTACAAGGATAGCAAAAAGGTTCCTTGGAATTACGACTGCAATGTGATGATCACGGGAGAGGAGAACCCGATAAATGCTTCAGAAGAGAGTAATGACGCAGGTTTCTATACGCGTAGTGGAAAACGTTACGACCTGGGAAATACAAAAAGGGAACCTATAAAAGGAAAAGCCTTGGCGGTTGAACAAGATAAAACGAAGACGACCGGAATTGAACCGTAAATTAACACACCGGTGACTGAAAATGAGGCTAGAGAATTCCTAAAATTCTTGAAGCATAGCGAGTATAGCGTGGTGGAACAATTGCATAAGCAACCCGCTCGCATCTCAGTGCTCGAGTTACTTCTAAGTTCAGAGATACATCGTAATGCGTTGGTAAAAGTGCTAAATGAGACTTATGTCGCTAAAGATATCTCAGTGAACAAATTGGATCGCCTGGTTAACAATATAAATGCCGATAACTTTATCTTCTTCAACGATGATGAGATCCCGCCGGGTGGTATGGGATCTACCAAGGCCTTGCACATCACTGCCCGTTGCAAGGGGTGTATACTACCGGCAGTACTCGTGGACAATGGATCGGCCCTGAATGTTTTACCCCTGTCCACATTAAACAGGCTACCTGTGGATAGTTCTCACATGAAATCATGCCAAAATATAGTGAGAGCATTTGATGGCACTGAGAGAAAAGTGATGGGGAGAATCGAGATACCTCTATTGATTGGTCCAAATACATACGAGGTGGACTTTTTGTTAATGGATATTAAACCATCTTACAATTGCCTATTGGGGAGGCCTTGGATCCATTCTGCAGGAGCTGTACCATCGTCACTTCACCAAAAGTTAAAGTTGGTGATAGAGGGTCGATTGGTGACTATAGGTGCAGAAGAAGACATCATTGCATCAGTCACC